>NC_035443.2:77789545-78092326 GCF_002127325.2 Helianthus annuus | reverse complement strand
TTCGAACGAGAGAAAATTAGGGTGACCATGCAAGACAATTTATTATTATGGGGGCCTACGTAATAACAACTTGTAGTGCATGGGGAATCCTGGTGGACTCTGCGGGTCAAGCTAATGATCATCACCCATTCAAACTTACTAAGTTGTTCAAACTGTGACATTTGTGATCTGTAAACGATGTACGATGTAAAACAATATCAATTATCAATAAAACTATTTGTTTTGGTCTCAATATTTGTGTATTTGTGTTTTACGATTTTACGTTTTGATTCTAGTTCGATTCCAAGCTTTAAAATGCTTTCTGGAAAGTTATACGCAAACTGATACGTAAACCTAATCAGTTTAACACGAAAAACACTCTGGAATAGTGACATAGGCGTAAGATACCTTAAATAACCTTTACATAACTTAGAAATGAGTTTTGTAGGGTTTGGTGTGTCAAAAAAAAATTATTTGATCGCAGGGACTATTTGTGACAAACTGTGAAAGTATGCCGATTCGTATGGCAACTAACATTCCGAAACATGATCTTAAGCTAAAAATACTTTAAATATCCTTTACATAGCTTAAAAATAGGCTTTGAGGGGTTCGGTATGCGAAAAAGTGCTTATTTGATCAATAGGGACTAAGCGTCAAAAAGTGCATAAGTTTGCATTTACACGCATATCTTACGTTCTGAACATATCCGGACATCCAAAAATTTTTTTAATCATTAAAATATTTTATTTTAGTTATTGGAATGCAAAAATACCATTCGTCGCGTAATTTGGATCGTTTTCACATCCGTTTGAGTTTTCGTCGTAATTAACCAAACAACGAGATCGTACGACCAAACGAACTGACATTCGAGATGTTTTCAAGCATATTTTATGTTCCCTATGCCTTAACTTCATTGTAGAGCCTTGAAATGGGGTTAACGGGGCTTAAAAGCATCAAAAAATGAGTTTATAGCTTGCAGGGACCAAAACTGCCAATTCTTGAAAGATCTCTCGTGGGCCGCGTAAGATGAAGCCCTATCTTACGCGGGGCGCGACAGCCACATCTGGTAGAAACATTGAATCTGGTTCAGCTGCCTATTTCCATTGATTTTTACCATTGTTTTAGCATACTATGGACTTGTTTTTGTGCTCCCCTTGTATTTAAAACTATGGGTAACATGTGTATGGCCAATATCAAGCTTTGATTTGCTCAAAAACACATGTAATCATCTTAAAGATTCAAGGTTTCCTATAAATACCCATGGGGTTTTGCCATGTTCCTTGCTCATTTGATCTAATCTGCTCTAAGTTGAAGCTCTCACTTGTTGAAAGCTTCATACCTGAGTATTTTTAGTTCAATTCCTCCTAGCTTGGATCCTTTGTAAGCTTCTTTCATGCTTGTTTATGCTTTTCAAGCATGAAAGTCAAACAATTTTTGACTTCCTGCTTTGACCATGAATTGGTCAAGACAAAGTTCATTTGAACTTTGCAACGTGAGCGTAATCACGATGGTTATAGTCCCTTGTGACTATACCTACTGATTACCACGTTGATTAGTCGAAGTGACGAGTCAAAGTTTTAGTCAAAATGCGTGTTTATGTGTATTTTGCAACGAAGCTATTTTCGGGTATCAAAACACTTTGTTTTGATATTAAACCTGTTTTCTAACTTAGTTAAACATGTTTTAACATGTTTAACTCGTCACTTTTAGTCTAGTGCTTGTATAGTGTCGTAAGTCAAGCGGGCTTAGACTTTCAAACCCGACCCGTTTGGTCGATCATTAGGATCTGAACAAGCACATTTTGTGACCATAGTTGTATAGGGAATAACCTTCCGAGGTTATACCTTATGGTCACTTAGTTTAATTAGTTGTATGGTAGGTAGTTTATATGCCTTAGGTAAATGACCAAAATGCCCTTTTCATGCATAATTTGAATTTAAGCATATGTAACTTAATTTTTGACATTTAAACTAATTATGAAACATATTTAAACATGTTAGGGCATATAATACTTGTCATAGGACTAGTTAGGCGTCTCGAACGCGCATTCGTGCGAATGACGCGTTAAAGTAGCGTAGGCTACCTTAACGGGTCATAACGGGTCGTAAGCACTTAGGATAGGTTCCAACTTAGGATGTAGGCTTTGTTTAACCATATCACATGAGTTCCAATACTCATTTGGTTTGAAAGACCTCATTCTACCCGATCTTCTGATTTAGGTGTCGATTTATTAACATAGCGATCCGATTACTAGGTACCACTTGATTTCCTTGGTTTTCCCGAGCATTGTTAGTTCATTTAAATCGAGGATACTTTGCAATTCAATGTGATTATATAGTTCCCCTATTTTATTGTTTTCGATTGTTTTGGGGTGATTCATATGTGTTAAACGATTTTGATGTTTTCAAAAACGAATACTATGGTTTATATTAAACATAATGATTTCAATAATGTGAACGAACTTGTTGGGACTTATTTACATAACGAATGACATTCATTAACAATGATCAAGCCGACCAGTAGTATGTTATGGTACCATAGGATCTGACAAATCTCGTTATCGAACTATCGCCATGGTTATGTGTGGGGATATATGGGTAACGACAAAACCTGATGATTGTTAACTTACCCTTTGGTGGTTTGTTAATACGAGTTGAATGATGGACGAGTTACGAAGGTTTGAATGTATTCAACGAGATGACCAAAAGTTAGTTTTCACAATTAAAACATGAACGATTATGAACGATTATGAACGATTTGAACGATTAAACGATTTGAACGACTTGAACGATTTGGAACGATTTAAACAAATAAATGATGGTCTATAATACGAACGAGCTGAACGATTTAAACGATTGGTTTTTGGTATGTGATTAGATAACATGACGGGTATAATGTGATTAAAGCATGGTAGATACGCCGCTGGTACTTCTTATATATAAGTGCTTTTATCGTATTACATTCCGTGGCGTTATTTAGTTCACTTGGACGAACGATTTTAAACGATGTCACGCAACGATTTTTACTATATGATATAAACCATACGAGTTATTTTACGAGAACGATTTACAATTTAGTTTACATAAACAAATGTTTTAGTCTAGATTCATGGCAACGAGGTTTTATAAACTATAACCAACTTGTTTTTGAGTTGGTTAATCATATTGTTATACGAAATACTTTTCAAAACAAGGTTTTCAATTATCGATTGTTGTAGTCAAACGAGGTATTTCAACATGTATACGAGCTATGAATCAGACACACTCACAAATCTATGTGCTCGCCAACATTTCTTTGCTGACTTTATTTTCACATATGTTTCAGGTGGTGTTTGATGATGATGTTGTTGATTACTAGGATGCATGCTCACTTAGGACCGGACGAGGCCTTAGTGACTTAATAATTATGATAGACGATATGTGAACTTGTTTGTTCTGTTTCAAGACAATGTTAAATGTTTAATAATTAAATAAAACGAAACTTTTTAATCCATGGTTGTGAAACAATAATTCTGTCGCTCCACTCCCCGACATTTCCGTCGTTGTTTGTTGTTTTACGCGGTCGGGGTGTGACAGAAGAGTTGGTACCAGAGCTCATGGTTATAGGGAATTAGGCTATTAATAATGCTTTGACCTAGACTATAACTTTTCTAGGACCCTAACGCAAGTTTTCTTGCGTTAGATTCTAATACCGTCACCTATCTTTAGGTGACAACCACAACAAGAACAAGAACACGAATTACAAATCCGTTTTGAAAATCAATCATCTATTCTTAGATGATTTGTTATAAGGTTTTGAACCTTCAAAGTTTTCAAAATCTCATCAAAGTTTGGGTCTTATAATGTGAACACGTGCAATCTGGAAGGGTGGGTGCCTGTATCCTGAGTTTTCTGTCTAAGGCTAGAGTGTTCGTACAAATCCACATAATCGAACCAATCACTCTTACCTGGGAACTCTTGGGATGAGTGTCCACTTATAGGCTAAAACATGTCTTCGCGATACATTATATTGACCCATTTACTTTGATTAGTCACTGTGTATCATTTATTTGTTCGAGATTTGTTCGAGGTAACGAACGAATGATCTTCCTTATGTTTTGTCGATGTTTTCAATACCTCTTTTGTTTATCCAATTGTCAATCTCACTCGTTTCTCATGTTTCCTTGTTCTTGTTAGAATATGCCACCTAGACGTGATCCAGAACAGGATGCTACACTCGCAGCCCTTGTCGCTCAGCAGATCGCTGCTGTGACTCCGAACCTAAAAACTCAGATTAATCAAGCAAATAACAATAAAAACAAAAACAATAACAACAATGCTCAGTGTGGTTTCAAAACGTTTAATTCGGCTAAACCACTGAAGTTTTCTGGGTCTCAAGGAGCAACTGCGCTCCTACAATGGTTCGAGAGTCTGGAAAGCACCTTTAGACATGTTCAATGTCTGAATGAGTGAAAGGTTGAGTATGCATCCAGTGTTTTCGAGAAAAGTGCTCTAACATGGTGGAACGGTGTGATGAGGGATAGGGGTGCCGATGTGGCTTTGGCATAGAATTGGGAAGAGCTTCGGGCTCTCATGATGAGGGAGTTCTGCCCCCGACACGAGATAAGGGCATTGGAACGAGAGTTCGACGATTTGAAACAAGATGAGGGAGAGCACTGTGCTTACACGGATCGTTATGAGGAGCTGAGTTTATTATGTCCTACTATGGTTACCCCGTTGGAGAAAGCGATCGAGAGGTATATAGATGGTCTGCCTGATTCTGTGCAAGACATTGTTACTGGTAGTAACCCTACCACTATGCGTCAGGCGATCGAATTGGCTGCAACCCTGACTGAGTCTCAGGTCAGGAAGGGAAAACTGACCCGCAAGGGTGATAAGAAACAGTCAGCTAATGCCACACAAGACAAGGGAAAGGGCAAGAAAAAGGGCGAGTCATCGAGAAGGTCATGGAAGAGAAAGGCTTCCCAAAATTTTGTTGTTACTACACAAAATGCTCAGAACCCACCAGCACAACCTTCTGCCAAGAAACCGTATGCTGGTACTGCACCTCACTGCAAATGGTGTAATGGTCATCATGCAACTCAACAAATGTGTAAACAGTGTACCATTTGTGGTAAACTTGGCCACGCGGCCAACATTTGTCGATTGGGTCCGAATCAAGCTGCTCAGAACGAAGCTCCAGTTCAGGGAAATGCTGCTAGACCATTCCCACCTGGCTCATGTTATAATGGCGAAGAGATGGGTCACTTCCGAAACAACTGCCCGAAACTGGTGAACGCAAATGCCAATGCTAATGCGAATCCCGCTCGTGGACGAGCATACAACTTGAACGCTAACGAGGCTCGTGCTGATAATGAGGTTGTTAACGGTACATTCCTTGTTAACCATCAACCTGCATCTATTCTTTTCCATTTTGGTGCCGATAGAAGTTTGTATCATTAGCTTTTGAGCCTTTACTTGCGATGCCTAGAACTAAACTGAGGAAACCCTTATCTGTTGAAGTTTCTACTGGTGAACCTCTCGTACTCGATTCTGTCATTCGTAATTGTCAATTGAACCTCGATAACCATCGTTTTCCTATTGACCTCACATCGATGCAACTTGGAAGTTTCGATATTATCGTTGGGATGGATTGGTTACCTAGACATCATGCTGAGGTGGTTTGTTTCGATAAGATTGTTCGTATTCCTCTTTTTTCTGGTGAAGTTCTAGAAGTTAGTGGTGAAAAACCTTCGAATGGGTTGAAACTCATGTCGTGTACGAAAGCCCAAAGTTACCTACGAAAAGGATATGTGGCCTTTCTGGCACATGTCATGGAGGAGAAAGGCAAGAGCAAGAGTATTCAAGATATTCCGATTGTTCGAGATTATCCAGAGGTGTTTCCTGATGAATTGCCTGGTTTACCTCCAGTTCGTCAAGTCGAATTTCATATTGATCTTGTACCCAATGCGAACCCGATTGCAAAAGCACCTTATCGTCTTGCGCCGTCTGAGATGCAAGAGTTATCAAAACAGCTTCAAGAGTTATCTGACAAAGGATTTATCCATTCGAGCTATTCACCTTGGGGCGCTCCAGTTCTGTTTTTGAAAAAGAAAGATGGATCTTTCCGTATGTGTATCGATTATCGTGAGCTCAATAAGCTTACCATCAAGAATCGATATCCCCTACCACGAATCGATGATCTCTTTGATCAGCTACAAGGTGCTACATGTTTTTCCAAGATCGATCTGCGTTCTGGGTATCATCAGCTTCGTGTACTCGAAAAACATATTCCCAAAACTGCTTTCCGCACGAGATATGGTCACTACGAGTTCACCGTCATGCCTTTTGGTTTGACGAATGCCCCAGTGTTAGGATCTGAGTTTGGATTGATTGTGTTTTACGTTTGAATTAAGATGGAAGGTGAATGTGAAATGTAGCGGAATATAAATGATAACAAACTTTGCACACAATCAAACAGGAGAATTGCTTTCAACATACCAGTTTAACATTGAACCGAATGCTTAAATTTATTCTAAACACCGATTACAATTGTAAGTATGTAACAAACTCCCCCTCAGCCTGAGCTCACAGTGAATTGTTCGTGTAGGAAGAAAGATGGTTAAGAGCTAATAGAACAGTACAGGGTACGGTTCTATTTATAGGCACGGACAAACCACTGATGCATCGAAGCTGACGTCACCATGAAAGTGACATCTAACCTCCTAACAAACTCTAACATCTGATCTATACAACCACTGATATGCTAACTACTGTTATACATTACATTTCATAATATAAACTAAACTACTGCTACATCATTCCACTGATGTGAACCCAGCAGTACTTGACATATCAGCAGAGCTTGACCCATAGCAGTAGATTGAACAGCAGAGCTTTAGTCTTCCATCAGTCTTTGACTTGGGCAACAGATGTAGGTCAGCAGTTTGTAATGATCAGTAGATTGGAGATCAGCAAATGTTGAAACCACTTTCAAGGGGAGAGACTTGAAAACGTAACTTTTGCTTATTCTGGATCCACTGCCCTGATCCAGTTTTGGCTATAATTATCTGTTCCTTTCATAGGGTTCAATCCCAACAATCTCCCCCTGGAACAGATAATGCTAAAACTGTTCATTATTGGTAGATCCTTATTACCTCATCAACAGTTCCCTTATTTGCCCTTTGAGTTGTAACTCAAAGGCTAAGGCATCTGTGTCATCATCATCCCTGCTCAGTGGAAGATCAAGGAGATCCTGCAAATCTTCAAGACTTAGGCCAAGTGCTTGTTCCCTTGTTATTTTCTTCACTTCTCCACTAGACTTGATCACTGTCAGTACATGGGTCTGTTTGTCAGTCTTCCACTTTAGTACTTTTGAGTCTGGTGGGTTTCTAGGGAGATTTTTATTAGATGAGGTGTTTGGTGATGCTGGCCTATTGATGACTGACTGATCAGTACTTGCAGGTTGATTCAATCCAAGAGTTTCTTGAATCATCTTCTTAATGCCCTCTTTTACAAGTTCACCACCTGCCATTAACTCTTGCACTGGTTCAGCATCCAACTGATTTTGTTCCCTTCTTTTATAGATGGCAGGACCAACTGGAGCAGTGGCTCTCTTGACTTGCAGCTTTGGTGGTCTTGTTGAGACCTCTGCTTTGAAATAGTCAGGTTTTTGTGGAACTTTTGGATCTTTCTTCCTTAGTTCCTCCAAACTTTTGTAAGTGGCCCTGACTCTATCCTCTCTCTATCTCATCACTTGATTTTTGGACCCATAATCAGCAACAACTAATTCCTCTTTCATTCTCTTCAGCTCTAATGTTTTGTCAGGCATATTCTTTTTGTACTTTGACCAATCTGGAGGAGTGTGTGATGTGGTAAATGCAGCCTATAAAAACTAAACCTAATCTAGACACCCTAGTTTTAAATTTATAAACTAAGACTCTCTAAATGCTAGACCACTGACAGGCAAGTGTACCTATCGTATGTAGTAAAGCCTAATGAAGTCCGAGTATCGAACCCACGAGACACTAGCGACGCGAAACTAGACTCTGACTCAACTAATTACTTAACTGGTTTTAATTTGTGATTTGGATTTGAGGTTTTAACTAATTAAACTAAATGACTAAAAAGATGGCAGACACGACAAACAACGTGAAACAAATACGAACACGAGAGCAAAGTTTGATCAAATATATACGAGACAAGGACTACCTAGGTGTCGAATCCCTAGAATCATGAAATGCTACTCTGACAGTGACAATGGTTAAATATCCTACTCCCTCGATTAACCCCCCGCTAGAGATGTATCAAACGAAAGATAAAGACGAAATGCGAAGTGCTAGAACGAACCGGCTCGACGTATCGATACCAAATCCTACTAGAATCAAGCAATGAAAGTAACTCTACCCCCAAAACTCTCAAAAATGCAAAGCAAAGCAAACCAAACCTTGAAGAGTGAAATCCTAGGAAACCTTAACCACGATGTAATAAACGAGCCCGAGCTATCGGTCACTCAATCTACCCACCAATGATTAGCTAATAACCTAGCTCACCTTAATCGTCTTTCGAGTCACAAGATGAGGATGCAAGTTTTAGTAAATTGATTTTAATTATTAATCGAATTGGTCAATTTCTCAACTCAATATTCAAACCGAAAACCCTAAGATCAACGATTCAAATTAAACTCTAAGTCTAGGGGATATTTCTATGTGCCTAAACCGCTGAATTAATCAACCAATAATCAATCAAAACACACCAACATGCAATATGAAGATCAATCACAAGGCAAAGTTATGTAAATCACATCAAATAACCATAATCATGTCAAAATCGCATTACAATCATCAAGTTCATCAAAACCCAGGTAGCATAAAAAGTTTAGCCAATAATCATAACCACTAAAAAGAAACAAGTCTCCATTAATAAATAATCCATAGCAATCCAGTTCAAAAAACACAAAGTTATTAAAACTAAGTATAAACTATTTGCAAACCCGAACTGGAATCTTGATCGTGGCTTGAACCCTGGAACCAATTGGCTTTCTTTTCTAATTCTTTCTGTCTCTTCTCGAATTTTCTCTTGGATCGTGCGTCCCCCACTTATGCTTGCTGCCGTAGAACCCTCTCCTCGTATTTCTTTGCTACCGTATATATCCAGTAGGTCAGCCCCTCTTTAGTGATGTTGGCCTTTTTTCATATATCCCCTTTGACTCAAAGTTGGACTTCGCAAACTACAATAAACAACCGGCCCAAACACCCTCAAGTTACTGAGTTAGTCTTGTGCGGCCCACTTTGCTTTCGAAAACAATAATTTTGCAATCCCACTTATATTTTTCGAAAAGACTTAGCCAAATACTCCTTTAATTTAGCTTTTAACCCAATTGCACTTTAGCAGCTTTGCAACCTGCTATCAAACAATTAAATAATAAAGTTTCACCATGTAATTGAATTTAAGTTCTAAGACATATTATAATTTCTCATTCTCAATTATGAACTTTTACGCAACTTTTATATCTCATTTGATTTTTCTAACATGATACCTTACTTTATAAACAGTTAATTAATTATAATATGCCACTACTAAACACGAAACTCATTTATTTATTGTTGAACCATTTTACTCGTTTTCTTTCCATTTGCACCAAGACCTGACCCAACACAAAATAATATAATATAACACTAAAAACTAAATAAAAATAAATAAAACTATACAATAATTGTATATTTTACACGGGGCAAATATGTATATTTTACCACACATCAGTGTGCTTTATTCTTAATCATTTCTTAAATCCTGACTGCTTCACTTTCAAGCTCAGGAATGGTCCAGTCTTTATACATGGGTCTTTCTCCCTTGTATTTCTTGTGAGCCATCAAATATCCCCACACTTAAACCTTTTTCGTCCCTGAAAAAAGAATCTATGCATACTGAATCAGAGACGGATAAATACTCGGGTCAAAAACTTATTTATAGTTGTTAAGATCAAAACTTGTGTTAGCCGCGATTGCAAATATGCTTGTCCCTTTAAACCCAAACTCAGTTCTAAGCCCCTTATCATGCAAATTTAGTTCAAGTGCGGTCAATCTACCTAGGTCTCACGCTAGAAGCTACGGTCCACCTAATCCCGCCTCAAGCTTATAGAACAAAAGGAACGATCACTGGACCAATTCCCAACCGTCTTATATCAAAACCAAGAGAATTTAAAATCAATTTTTTTCTCTTTTTTTTTCAGCATTATTTTTCTCTTTCTTTTCATTCTTTTTTTTAATGAGCGTAGATGTTGCTTTCCCTAACCCAGAGGCATTCCGGCTATAGAGTCGCTATCTCCAACTCGAATTACTTAGGCTTCGGTATTTTTTTATTTGCAAGTTCGATTTCACACATCCTAGAGGTATTCCGGTTGTAAAGTCACTATCCCCAACTAAGATTACATAGGCCTGCGCTACTTTCATTCAGTTTCTAGCTCATTTTTTCTATTTTTTTTCATGATTACAAATTCTAACGGTTTTAACTTATAACGACATTCTTTATACTCTTATTGGCGGTTTCAATTTCCCATTTTCCCTAGATGAAAACCCACTAGTAGACCGACAATTAAGGTAATATTAACTCAAAGGAACCTAAAACCAAACCGGGCCTATTCACATATCCCAAACTAGACACAAGCTCGACTTAATTAATCTCATATTATCATTATTTGAACCGGAACAAAAACCCATCTTTTCTATCATTTTTCGTATTAATTTTGCAAACTTCTTTATTCAAAAGACATTTTTTGATTTTTTTAATTTTTTTAGTTTTTAAAGTTTAATTTTTTTTTATTTTTTAAATTTTTATGACTTAAAACTCACTAAGACCTAAACGACAGTTTCCCATCCCCACACTTAAACTCTACATTACTCTCAATGTAGGATGGAAACCGACTCAAAAGACTAAAAATAAATAAGAAATAAAAAGACTAATGACATAATTGTAGGATCGCGATCTGACCCGAATGAGTCGTTCAGAGGTGTTCTACTCTTTTTCAGGTGCGGAATAACAAGAAACAAAGCTAGAAACAGCTGATTCTTCACTTTAACTACTGATTGTATTGATCTGAATGCAATTACAAGCAGTCTTCACACTGGCAGCACTTCGGTATGAAATTCGTACAACACTACCTGATTTCGCTCAACAAACATATATATACTGATGAGATTTCGCTCCAAGGACCACATGTCCACATGAGCGAAATCAGCTCATGACCATAAAAGCGAAATCAGATTCCAAAGACCCTATGAGCGAAATCAGGGTCTAATACACATACATTCTCTCATTTTCTCGTAAAACGTGCCCAAATCTATATAATGCAATCTAAGACTCGATCCAATACGAAGTCGACAGATGTAGTGCACCAACAGACTCCCCCTCAGATGTTGACGAGTCGTCCATCGAGTCTTTGACAATATCATGTCTTCACTTCTTCAGTCTTGATCTGTCTCTAGGCTTCTCTCTCTCTATCTTCATCAACATACTCTCCTTTAACTATATGTGCTTGAATATCTTCAGACTCCCCCTCTCGATTTGCTGGCATTTCTTTGTTCTTCGGCCATATCTGTAACAGGATCATTGTCTGGCTTTCACATGTCCAAAATAATTTCCTGGCTTTAACTTTCACCACAGAATCTGAAACCTGGCACTAGCTCTGTTTACAACGTTTAATTTCCAGGATTGAAACTTGGCTCTAGTTCTGTTCATAGAATCTTCAGAATCAATCAGCCTGGCTTTCCTCAATCAGAGTCCCTAGGTATCGTTACCTGGCATTCTATCTTCAGGTTCAAAATCGAAACCTAGCTACACCTGCACATTCTTAACCCAGAAGTAAATTTTCTAAATTTAACAATTTGTATGCACCAACACTGACTCTCCCTCAAATCACTTTCTCTATGATGAACCACTTGTTGATTTAAAAACACATTTGATGTTCAATATGCACTCCCCCTCACAACAATGTCATCATGTTTAGCACTCGGAATTTTGAGAATCAGCTTTCCAACATCAGTTGTCGAAAAATCTTTTTGACTTTTTCAAAAGTTTATGCTAAAACACACACAAAATCTTTTTGGATTTTTCTGAAAGAAAGTAACTAACACCAATTGAAAAATCAAGAAAAATACAGAAATGAAATATTTACAAACAATATTTTTGTGAGTTTGTGTAAGAGGATCATATCAGTTCATGAGACATGTCACCAAGATTGTCAGTATATTTGTCCACTTAAATTTTCACACAAATTTCAACTGATCCGAGATACGATATTAATATCTTAGATACTAACTTATTCGTGTGTCCCACTACTTGAATATACTCCCGTATCCAGATCCCAATATTCAGTCTTACAGGTGAGTATACCACAGATGATATCTGTCAAGGGTTAAAGTGCGAGGCCGTGAGAGCTCAGGTCGATATTTCCGTATACGCAGAGAGATGACGGCTTCGACTTTTCGGTGTGTCCCCTTTAGAGGATCTTTTGATTGCAACAGCAGCGACTATCAATTTTATTGTTTCATCAGCATGCTGAGGGCGACGCTATGTTTCAAGCATTTGTAGAAAGTATTATCCAGGGACTAGGTCAATACTTCCATACAACAGAAGTCCCAGGATAATACCCCAGATATCACTGAGCATAAAGACCTAGTATCTCAGAATAAGGGACCTTTCAAACAAGATTTCAGGGGTTACCTATATATCCAAGAAGTTGTTAACCCACAGACCAAGCAAGTTTGAAATTTTTAGATTTATATCTCGTCAGAATTTACTAAATGTAAAAAAACCTACTGACACATTCGCAGTGAGATTGTTTATCACATTTTAACTTTCCAATTCTTTAGCATGTTGTGACAGTCTACTGATGTACTATCATTTCCTCTTTTCACAACAAAAACTCATTTTTGATTTTATCATGTTTTTGGCTTTTTCAAATTTTCTAATGTTTTTGGATTTTCTGAAATTTTCAAAGGAAATTTTCAAATTTTCTACTCCCCCTAAAATGCAAACACATTTCAAAGGAAATTTGAAAACAACTAGACTCTTGACCCACTTGAAACATGAAATTTAAAACAAACTGTACAAAACTTGACAACCAACATTGAATCGCATCAATTCGCCATTCACTATGCATAAACAATCAGAACCCCCCTTTCAACAAACCATTTTCTCATTTAGATTTCAAAACACTTAAGTTTGTTTTAATCAAAATGATTTTTCCAGAAAATGAGTTTGTTTTTACCACTTGTAGGTTAACCACATGTTAAGTACGGGGATATGGTTCATCATCTTGTCTATTTTTATCATGTATAGTAAATCAAGTACAATTTAATGTCCCTGATTTACCATTTGCAGTGTAGAAACCTCTGTACCACTTGTAAGTATATCCGAAACAATACCACTTGTAAAAATACACACCATACTAACTGTAGGAATGTTACGTCTACATAAACCATTTAACCACTTGTAGGATTGATCACAAAGATGCCGATTCCTGCTTCACACTTACCAACCTGGAAGCTCCGGCGTAGTCCTTTAACCTGTAATCATTCAAACATTTTCAAAAACTTTCATACAAACTCATAAAACATGAATGATGCCGATTCCTGATCCACGATATAAACTTGGGATCTCCGGCATAGTCCTAAGACTTCAAGGGAAACAGACTTCCATCCAAGTCTTTTCAGACTTGATGGCTTTCAATTCTTGCGCAGTAGGGTTATAAGTTGCCTTTTTAGTTGCATAAAAATCTTTAACCCCCTTTGCTTTCCCATTCAACATTTTCCCAAAAATTTTCTTAACACTTCTATTGAATGTTTTCTCGACATCAAATTTAGTTTTCTCGGTATAGAACTGATTCGAGATATCAACCTTTCCAACTTTCTGTTTAACTTCTTCAAATTTCAGTGATGGAAACTCATCATCATTCACTGAAATTTTCACCTCATCCTGTGGCTCTTCTGGCTTTATGGAACCAGATTCATCGCCGACTTTCTCATCAACTTTCTTAACAACCCACACTTGGTTGTCTTTCTCTTTCTTTTTGTAAAAATTCTTTTTAGAACACTCACCAACCTCATAAGTTGAATTTTCAAAAATTTTAAATTTTTTCGGTTGGTGGTTCAACATCAACAACTTTTTCTTTCAATTTCTTAGAAACTCCCTGTTTTGGTTTGGAATTTTTCGAACAGTTCCATGCAATGTGACCAGCTTCATTGCATTTGTAACAGGTTCGAGTTTCCTTTGGATGAGGCATTGCAGTTCCATTCTTCCTTTTTTCAGCAAGAAACTCCTGGTTTGACTGTCTCTAGAACGGTTTCTTCTGCTCTTCCTCTGCACTTCCACCTGACACAAATTCTGTTTTTGTTTTAGAATTTTTCACATTTTTATGATTTTCTTTCTGGTGGAGTAAAACCAAGACCTTTCTTTTTGTAGCTACGATTTTGGTTTGGTTTCTTTTGAAAACCAGAACCAGAATTGTAACCCTTTTTCTTATTTAAACGTTGTTGAACTCTTGAAGTGTATTTTTTAGGTTTTCCAGTAAGATTTAAATCTTTTATTTCAGAAATATTAATTTCTATTATTTTGAAAATCTTTTTGATCATGTCAAAACGAACACTTCTTATTGGAAATTCTTTGTCATAGTATAATTTGTCCGAATCATTCAAAGTGTATGCAACTTCAAATGTTTCATCATCCAAATTTGCTTTCGATAACAAAAATTCTTTACTATAAGACCGTTTAACCGATGACTTTGGACCATTGACTGACGATTTTGACCCTCCAGACTCAGACTTTGACTCGGACTCCTCCTCAGTATCCAACACTAGATCGACCACCTTTTTGATTAACTCAGACTCATGATCAGTATCGGACGAGGTAAACGTGACGTCAATGTTATCTGGTAAAATGCCAGTTGTGTTGGTTTTTAGCTTTATATTGACTGCTTTTTCAAGTTGCTCCTCGTTTGGTTTTCTAGGAGAATACCCTTCCCAAATTAGAGGCGGACACTTGTTATAGCTAACAGTCGGTTTCTTACCACTATCTTTCTTCTTTGGCTTCTCATCTTGAAAAGCTTCCATACCTGCAACAGTTGGGTAAATACGATCAATGAGATAATCAGAACTAGAATAACTTTGCAATAAACGTCTAATTCTCTCATTCTCAATTTTCTCTGTCTCCAACTCTTGCTTCCATTTAGCACTTTCTTCGATGTAGAAATTTATAGATTTTTGCTTTGTCATCATGACTGCATTCATCATCGTTAGTGCTTGTTCTCTTTCTGAGTTTGTCTTTTGAAGACCAGTTACTGTTTTGTTCAAAACATCGTAAGATTCTTTTACATAGTTGAGATTGAACAGTAACTGCTCCTTCTTCTTCTCATACTCAGCAATTATCTCATTCTTTGCTGCACATTCCTTGCATGCTTCTAAACACTTCGTGCAAGGCTTGACAACTTCAAAAATCTTTTCAAGTTCGATTGTTTTCACCACTTCAACCACCTTTTCTTCTTCTTTCACCTTTTCTTCTACCTTCACCTTTTCAGTCTCAATTATCTCCTCAGCAACACTTTCAACGTTCTCTTTCTGAACAACATCTTCAGATTTCTTTTGTTGTTCTTTAGCAGCTCGTTTTTCCTTCAGTTTCTCCAAGCGATCTGCAAAATAGAAATGAAAACTTTCAGGAGAAAGATGAGATTTAGCAACATTGATATGTTTCTCTTCCTCATCATCACTACTGCTATCATCTGGAGGTGACTGATCAAACTGTACAGATTTTTCAAAACTAGCATCTGATAAACCAGAATCAGATGGTGTTTGATAAAAAACAACTTCCTTTTCTGAACTAACATCATTTTGTACACTCTCATTTGAACTTTGTGAGCTTTCATCAGCAGTTTCTGAACTTTCATCAGAAACAACAGACTCTTCCTCCACACTCTTTACAGTCTCACCAATTGACTTCATCCACGTGGCAAACATGTCTGGTTCTCTGACAATTTTAGCGATGAAAGCTTTATATTCTCCTTTTTCGTCAACAAACATATCCCAGCTGAAGCCTTCAGGTAGTCTTTCATCATCTTGATCGACTAAACATGCTTTGCTTTCAGGTGATATGTAGTTGCTCCAGTTAAAATCGACTAAACATGCTCTTTTAGAATCTTCAATCTTTCTACCATGAGCCGTCCGTGAATCTTGTGATTGACCAACCTGCTGATAAATGGCTTTCCGGTAGTAATCGTCTTTTCCAAACGGATTCTGAGCACCACTAGCTTCCCTGTTCTTGCATTCCCGTTTGAAATGTCCTTTCTCCCTGCATCAAAAACAAGTAACTTTAGATTTATCAAAACCTAAAGTAGATACATGAGCATCAAGAAAGTCATTTCTCCCGGTAATTGTGTTGAACTTTTCAGCACGTCTAAGAACACTAGCAAGACACCATTTGATATCCATTAATTTCATCTCTTCGGCATCTATTTGATCGTAATCCTCCTTTGTGAGCATAGGATTCCGGATCCGACCAGCAACTAGACCTTCATATGATAACAACACTGAACCCAGCAAAGCCATGTGGTCTTTAGCAGTTTCTTCCGAAAAACTTTGACCTTCTGAAAGATTTAGAGCTATGTTGCACTGAATCACGTAACCATTTCCTGTCTTTTGCTCTGAGACTGAAAGTTGGTTTTTGACTCTTTAGGATTAACACTTGGAAATGATGAGAATCCACTGCTGCTGTTTGATGAACCCTGATCAACTTTTTCTTTAAAATCTGCAGCACTAAAAGCAGTCTGGATTTTCGGACTTCTCTAAGCTTCTGGAACCGGAATACTACCCTTATAATACATCTTCACGTCCTGTTGACCACTCGGACTGTTCATCCTAGCGATCTTCTGTTGTTCCAGACCCTGACTCTCGATCTTTTCTATGAACTGAGAGATAGTTAATCCATCATAAACACCCGTGTTCTTCAGAATCATCAAATACGTTCCCCATTCTTTCTGCGGTAGTGCATCAGCAAGCTTATCTACCCACTCTTCATGATCTTTGGTAATACTCAACATCGACATTGATCGCACAAAGTGGCAGTAACGTTCAATCAGCTTCTTAGTATCCTCTCCCGGTAGACTACTGAACAAATCAAACTCTTTCTTTAGCAGCGCCTTCTTGCTTTTAATCATATTCTCGCTACCCTCAAACTTGACCTTAAGTGCATCCCAGATCGATTTTGCAGTTTTGTCATGTTGAAGCAATATGAAGATGTCTTCTTTGATAGCTTGTTGAAGCAGACTGATCATCATTTTTTCGGCTTTGTACATAACCCTTTCTTGATCTGTGAACTCTGACAGCTCTTTGAGAACCTGCAAATCTGTTCGAGGCAACACATATTTCTTCAGAATACATTCCCACGACCTAAGATGGTTAGCCTGAATCGAGTTCTCGAATCTATCTTTCCACCCATAATATTCTTCGGTACTCATCAATTTCGGGGGCTTTTGGGTGGTTCCCGTCTCATTTTCCAAACTCATGGCTTGAACAATAGCAGCTGGACCAGGCGGTGTTGCAAACGCGTTATAGAACTCGGTATCCATGACTTGTCAACACGTATTTCAAAATCTGTGACTTATGAGCGAAATTAACAGATAGTCAGCAAGAGCGAAATCTCAAATGACCACAAAAGCGAAATCAATATGCACACATAAGCGAAATTAACAACTTATTTCCCTAGAAGCGAAATCTGATGTGACCCTTTGAGCGAAATTAGAAATATATGCAGCTAGGAGCGAAATTAGATCACACATGGAGCGAAATCTCAGAATTAATACCCAGGAGCGAAATTAACCCTGTATTTGGAGCGAAACATCAGACTTTATACCCTAAGAGCGAAATCAATGTACTGTTATGAACGAAATCAGGATGTGTCCATATAAGCGAAATCAATTCGAAGGGTAATTTGGTCCATTTTTAGTCCGTATTTCAATGTCAAACTTTCAGGGATTGGTCTATGTCCAATTGTCTATAGTCTGTGAAATTTTGAGCCGATTTTGACCGATAAAACTTGATCTGGTGAAAAAAGAAGGTGTAGAAGTAAGAAATCTTGATGAATTCCAGCTAATCTCTGCAGAACTCCTCCTCCTGAGCTCTGATACCACTTGTAGGATCGCGATCTGACCCGAATGAGTCGTTTAGAGGTGTTCTACTCTGTTTCAGGTGCGGAATAACAGGAAACAAAGCTAGAAACAGCTGATTCTTCATTTTAACTACTGATTGTATTAATCTGAATGCAATTACAATCAGTCTTCACACCGGCAGCACTTCGGTATGGAATTCGTACAACACTACCTGATTTCGCTCAACACACATATATATGCTGATGAGATTTCGCTCTAAGGACCACATGTCCACATGAGCGAAATCAGCTCATGTCCATAAAAGCGAAATCAGATTCCTAAGACCCTATGAGCGAAATCAGGGTCTAATACACATACATTCTCTCATTTTCCCGTAAAACGTGCCCTAATCTATATAATGCAATCTAAGACTCGATCCAAGACGAAGTCGACAGATGTAGTGCACCAACAATAATTGGAAAGGACTTAGCTGGTTTTATAACGCGTATGCTCCATAACTCTCGTCCAATCTAGCTTGATCATATAGCATTTTGGTCGCGATCAACTTTGACTCTGACTAGTACACTTGGTAAATGCCTGATATCTGATAAGCATCTCCAAAATCACCCGAATAGAGATTGATTACGGGTGGTACATATCAAAACCTGCATTAACAAAAACCAAGCAAAACCAAAGCAGTACCGACTCTAAAAAAACAACGACTCAAAACTACTAAGTTAGACTCATGGTACAAAATAAATAACTAGATATACAAACTCTACAAACTACCGAATATATAAAATTACAAAAGTTTACAAAACCTCCCCACACTTGAATTTAATCAGGAGGTTTCTCTTTGATCTGGACCTGGTCTAACCTGTCACACCACTAAATTCCCACACGCGGAGTACCACCGCTTGGAGGCGTGACGTGACCAGGATCAAGCCACCAATCATATCGAACATAGCATTTAATAATAAAAGTAGTTAATGTAATTCATCACGACATGATTGATGTTCAAAAACCAAACATTTGTTTAAGTAGCGGAAGCATAATAATGTAAACCCAAAATAGTTATAAGTTCAAATATCGTTCACAATCCGTATCCCACAACGACCTGCTCCCCCCCTGTGCAAACTCCATAATGTACCTAGGGTCCTGCAAGGCATGCAACAGATAACCAACAACTAGTTGAGCGAGTTCACAGTTAACAGTTCAGTAATAGTATAGTGTGAGAAGCGTTTTGTTCGTTTGTTAAGTCGTATATCGTTTAGTTCGTATCGCGGCCTCCCAGGCAGGTGTGCAAAGATATTAGGGGATGTTCCTCCCGAGTATTCTAGACTAGGTTTGTTTGTATCGCGGCCTACCAGGCAGGTGTGCGAAGATTAGCAGATTACAGTTCGCGGCCTTCCAAAGGCAGGTGTGCGAAGTCAGTCATAATATCGCGGCCAACCCTTGGCAGGTGTGCGAAGATCGTTCAATAAGTGTTACTAGTCTAGCAGTAGGTTCTATCATCTACGTATGTACAGTAAATCAACAAATCCCCATTCCCACCCTGGGAACCCCATGCCTTGGCTTGTGTGAACTCACCTTGGGTTGCTCGGCAGATACACAGAAAGTACGGGTAAGCTAGTAAGTGGTCAACCACGTCCTATCATGGTTATTATACAAGTCAGGTTTTGTCTCAAGCAATGCACGTATCAATCACGTATGTTAACACGTTACAAGCACACATAGATCATGGCAACAGTTTAATAATCAAAGCAATCCATTCAGCTTATGCAAATAATTATCAGCCCAATAGTACTCGGCCCAAATGTATAACGCATAAGTGCGCTTGTGCGATCCGATTAGTGTTGTGCGATCGGACAAGTCCAGCCCAAAAGTCATCCGGCCCAAACAACATAAGCAATCCAAATATCTTCTCGGCCCAAAACAAAACAGTCCATAAGTCCAATTGTGTGTGCACGTGCATATGGTCTCGAGTCGAGATCTCGAGTCGCAACAGGAGTGTCTCGAGTCGCAAGAGGACTGGTCTCGGCTCGTCATGGTCCACTCGAGACTACATGGTCTCGAGTCGCAATCCGGAACTCGCAAACTCGGTCTCGAGTTGTGCTGCTTGTGGTCTCGAGTCGAGATTGTGAGGTCTCGACTCGCAATCTATGTCGCAACTGGATGTGTAACTGATTTCCATAATTTATCCAACGATTATTCCGTGATTCTAGCAAACATCTTTGGCAGTTTCACAATTTGGATCAAATCACAGTTTATTCAGAAATCAAACATGTTCATCTACATTCATATCATATCAAGAACATCTATACGATCGGATTCATGTGATTAATAAGATTATCAACTATCATGCAACCTAAGTCATAACCCCTTATCATAATGTCACAACCGGTTAACAACATGCATTCGAATAAGAACAACGACCATAGCAGTAGCCTTCAATCCGGTTATCATGCATTTATAAAATCGTACAACCTATGAACCAAGTTACTAGCATGCATAACCCTCATATAATCATATACAATCAAAACAATCTCAACATCATCTAACAAAATTAACCGATTAAATCATCAACATCACCAAGCATGAAATCGGTAAACATATACTAACCGGGTTAGAGGATCGAAACAAGTGAGGTCTCGAGTGAACAAGGGTGATCCGAACAAGGAATAATCTTCGATCCTAAGGGTTGTTGTCGTCGGGTTCCAAAGCACACGAGAGAGGGAGAGAGCTTCTAGGGTTTTGGTGTGTGTGTTATGTTTTGCAACAAATGAGAAAACAAGTCCCTAGAGGGTGTTTGTTTGCGAAGAGGGGAGTGGGCCGAGCCCAACTCGGCTGCCTTATGGTGTCCGATTTCAAGGTGTGGCCCAAATGGGCTTGTGCGATCAAGTGGGTGGGTGTTGTTGTGCGATCGGGTCATGTAGCATACATACATATTATATACACAACACACGTAACACATCATTCATTAAATCACATAATCTAATTCACATAAGCACGTAACATTTACACAAAGTAGGTCTAAAGTTCGAGTTGTCACATAACCCGTTTAATTCCACCAGGTCCTCAAAGATAATTAAAAATTTATTGGTGGAATAATAAAATATTTTAAAAAATTTAAACGGGTCAGACCACCAATATTTAAATTTACCTGGACGAAACCTGATACGAGATATGTAGTGAGGAGGATGGTCATCTTTGTACTTCAATTTTGCCTTGCACCTTCGTTTGCACCATCTCTGAATCCTCGCACTATGTCGATCCAAGCATTTGTGTGCCTTCTCCCATGATTTTAAATATGATGGCGATCCAACATCTAAATCTTTCACGGGCCAGCTGTAAAACCCCACAACCACTTTCTCTTCTACGTTTGGTGTAATTTGATCTCCATGGTCGGTTCCTTTTCAAGTAATGTCTCTTAATAGGCGAGATCACCTACCGGGTCAAATTCTTCATCTTCAAGAGTTGGCAAACCTACCAACTCATCACCAAATTCCTCCTCCCAAGATGGTACATGTTCACCTTTCTCATCCTCCATCTTGTCAAGTAGCTCCTTTTCAACTTCTTCAACTGCGGTGTAGTCAGGCACCTCTAACTCTGCCTCTTCTACTACCACCTCATCATCACTCCAAAAGCCATCATCGATATTCCATTATTGTCTCCGGTTCTACATCTGATAACTCTGGATCACCAGGTGGCTCTTCTATAATCTCTTCTTCCATTAATCTCCTATATTCAGCCAGTTGCGCATCTATCTTCTCATCACCACAGGAAAAATCAATTATAAACTTACCATTCTTCTCTTCTCGTTCTTCCCGCTCTACCTTATCATTTTCATTTGTACTCTCAGTATCCTCCAATGGCGTTTCCTTTGAATCTGAAGGCATCGCCCTTGAAAAGCGACCGGACAATCTTCATACTTGTGCGGTCCAGCGCAACCCTGACAAAATGGATCCATGGGTTGATTGTTGCTTTCCCACAACATCTGTTCTAGTGCTGCTGTCGACTGAGCGAAGACTTGACATGATTCCACCAACGTCTGAAAATAAGGTGGGCACTCGTTTTTGTTGCATGATTGATATGGTAAAGTATAAAAATTCTGATATGGTGAAGGATAGGAATTCTGATATGACTGTGGTTGTGAATATGAGTTAGAAGACTAATATGTGGAATACCCCGATGAATTTGGACAATATTTAGTGTAATGGGGCCCTCCACAGATCAAACACATGATAAAGATATAAAAAAAATTAACTAATAAAAATATATTTACAAAAACGACTAGACACGCTACTTCTAAACACAAACGCTAAGACTCAAACTACAAATAAGACCAATTAAACAAATGAGATCAGTCAAAGCTAATAACGCAATCGCCTAAGTGTCCCCGGCAACGGCGCCAAAAACTTGATGTGCTGAATTATGATCTATTAAGACTCTCTAAATGCTAGACCACTGACAGGCAAGTGTACCTATCGTACGTAGTAAAGCCTCATGAAGTCCGAGTATCGAACCCACGAGACACTAGCGACGCTAAACTAGACTCTGACTCAACTAATTACTTAACTGGTTTTAATTTGTGATTTGGATTTGAGGTTTTAACTAATTAAACTAAATGACTAAAAAGATGCCAGACACGACAAACAACGTGAAACAAACACGAACACGAGAGCAAAGTTTGATCAAATATATATGAGACAAGGACTACCTAGGTGTCGAATCCCTAGAATCATGCAATGCTACTGTGACAGTGACAATGGTTAAATATCCTACTCCCTCGATTAACCCCCCGCTAGAGATGTATCAAACGAAAGATAAAGACGAAATGCGAAGTGCTAGAACGAACCGGCTCGACCTATCGATACCAAATCCTACGAGAATCAAGCAATGAAAGTAACTCTACCCCCAAAACTCTTAAAAATGCAAAGCAAACCAAACCTTGAAGACTGAAATCCTAGGAAACCTTAACCACGATGTAATAAACGAGCCCGAGCTATCGGGCACCCAATCTACCCACCAATGATTAGCTAATAACCTAGCTCACCTTAATCGTCTTTCGAGTCACAAGATGAGAATGCAAGTTTTAGTAAATTGATTTTAATTATTAATCGAATTGGTCAATTTCTCAACTCAATATTCAAACCGAAAACCCTAAGATCAACGATTTAAATTAAACTCTAAGTCTAGGGGATATTTCTATGTGCCTAAACCGCTGAATTCATCAACCAATAATCAATCAAAACACACCAACATGCAATATGAAGATCAATCACAAGGGAAATTTATGTAAATCACATCAAATAACCATAATCATGTCAAAATCGCATTACAATCATCAAGTTCATCTAAACCCAGGTAGCATAAAAAGTTTAGCCAATAATCATAACCACTAAAAAGAAACAAGTCTCAAATAATAAATAATCCATAGCAATCCAGTTCAAAAAACACAAAGTTATTAAAACTAAATATAAACTATTTGCAAACCCGGACTGGAATCTTGATCGTGGCTTGAACCCTGGAACCAATTGGCTTTCTTTTCTAGTTCTTTCTGTCTCTTCTCGAATTTTCTCTTGGATCGTGCGTCCCCCACTTATGCTTGCTGCCGTAGAACCCTCACCTCGTATTTCTTTACTGCCGTATATATCCAGTAGGTCAGCCCCTCTTTAGTGATGTTGGCCTTTTTTCATATATCCCCTTTGACTCAAAGTTGGACTTCGCAAACTACAATAAACAACCGGCCCAAACACCCTCAAGTTACTGAGTTAGTCTTGTGCGGCCCACTTTGCTTTCGAAAACAATAATTTTGTAATCCCACTTATATTTTTCGAAAAGACTTAGCCAAATACTCCTTTAATTTAGCTTTTAACCCAATTGCACTTTAGCAGCTTTGCAACCTGCTATCAAACAATTAAATAATAAAGTTTCACCATGTAATTGAATTTAAGTTCTAAGACATATTATAATTTCTCATTCTCAATTATGAACTTTTACGTCAACTTTTATATCTCATTTGATTTTTCTAACATGATACCTTACTTTATAAACAGTTAATTAATTATAATATGCCACTACTAAACACGAAACTCATTTATTTATTGTTGAACCATTTTACTCGTTTTCTTTCCATTTGCGCCAAGACCTGACCCAACACAAAATAATATAATATAACACTAAAAACTAAATAAAACTAAATAAAACTATACAATAATTATATATTTTACACGGGGCAAATATGTATATTTTACCACACATCAGTGTGCTTGACCTTATTCTTAATCATTTCTTGAATCCTGACTGCTTCACTTTCAAGCTCAGGAATGGTCCAGTCTTTATACATGGGTCTTTCTCCCTTGTATTTCTTGTGAGCCATGATATTTTCAACATAATCTTTTCTCAGGGATTCGTCTGCCCTTTCTGATATCTACTGGCACACTTTCTTTGCAAATTGTTCCAAAGATCTGACTTGTGTGAGCAAAAATTGGTAGTTCTGTTGAATTTCTCTGTCAGATTTTCCTTGTGTATTTCTTTTAGAGATATCCTCTGCTTGTTGAGCCTTAATTTTCAAATATTCTTTAATATTGTTACGCCTGGAATATCCTCCAACTGATGGCAAACTCCTTTTTGTAGGGTCATCCTCATAATAGAAGGACTTGATTTCTTCTCTGACTGCTATAAGCTCAAGAGGAAATTAAACACCTGCAGGAGCTAATGGCTTTTGAATCTGAGCTGATGAGAGAGGAACAAGCTTGGGGACTCTAATAAGTGATAGAGATTTTGAAGATGTTGGTGGTGCTGAAGTGTCATCATCTTTCAGGATTAACCTTCTCCTTGTTGGTTGAGGAGAGGCTGATAATGTTTTGGGTGGATCAGTGGTGGTGGTTTGAGTGGAAGTGATTTGTGATTGACTAACAACTGTTGAAACAATTGGTGTTTCAACCACTGTTGCCATTACAACAGATGTTGTAACATCTGTTGTCTTCTGCTTTTTGGCAGGGGGTGATGGTGGTGAGGCTGTTTTTGGTGGTGATGGTGGTAAGGTAGTGGTTGTATTGTGTGTTAAAGTAGTGTGTGTTGAAGAGATGGTAGGAGTTTGGCTGACAGTTGTTGAAACAACTGAAGTATCAGCAGTAGTTGATACAACAGGTGTTATAACAGCTGTTTGGGTGGAAGATTGATGTTGGGGGGCTTTTGGAAGGTGGTTTGGGAGTATGCTTTGTGGGTCTGGATGGTATGGATTTGGGTTCCCTCATTTTTCTATTGGGATTTCTTTTTGGCTTAGGATTTTTAACATCCTTTGGCTCAGAACAACCCTGCGCATTCAGCTCCATATAAGCTCTTTTCTCAGCATTCCACCTGGACATGTCCTTTGCCTCTCTGTCCCTTTTTACACTTGCTTTTGCTTCAGCAAGTGCATTTGTGGTAACATCAATCTTTTTGCTACCGTCTGGCAAGGGAATCTTTTTAGTCATGTTTTCTTTTTTTTGGTTCAAGATAGAGACCATCATCTATTCCCTTCTTCTTCCACTCCTTGATTTTCTCCCCCTTTTTGGCATTATCTTGGGGTAGTTGATTAATGAAGAGAACAGTGGGAGGAGCAGTGCCAGTGGTGTTCAATAGATGGGCCTTTATAGCCTTGATGTCTGCTTGAGTGTTTCTAAACCTGGACTCCTTTATGTTTCTCAGCTCTTGTGCATGTATTGCATGTTGCTGATCAGCCATTTGTCTTTGTTGTTGGAGCAGGGGTTGAAATAAATTCCATAACTCATTTGCAGCAGGTGCTTGTGGTGGAGCAGATGCTTGAGTTGGAGCAGCAGTGGGTTGCACCTTTTGAACTTTCAACAACTGGTGCAACATTTCTTTAATTTCTGCAACAGAGGTATCCGGTTTTTCAACTTTATCCGTCAATTCTAGGTACTTTAAATCATCACCCAACTTAATGGGATCATCTGATTTCCCACTAGCAGTGGTTGTAACAGTGGTTGATGCAGGGAGTGTAATCCAAACATTATCCACTGATGCCCCTTTTTCTTGGTTCTGGGGACTTCTTCCCTCAACACTTGATAACCTTTTGATGGTACCAGTGGTCAAAACAAACTCACCAGTGGTTATCAGAGGTGCTATAGAAGGAATTGCCTCCAAGGAAGTCTTATTGATGTAACCGCTATCCAAATGTAAACCAGTGGGTTCAACACTTGTAGTGGCTGCTTCACTTGGTTGTGTAACCTCCTCAGGTTATGTTGGTGGGTTAGCAATGATTGATACATCAGACCCAGTCATTTGTTGAGGTATATTCTCATTGACAGGTGATTGAGAAGGACTGGTTTGTGCCTGGTTCAAATCAAGAGCATCCAACAATATTTTTGTTTGTGGGGGAATTGTGGAGGTGAGGTTAGGTGTAGAAAGAGAATTGGCCCCGGGCATTGGGCTGTGGATGTAACACCCCAACCCGCAACAGGCTGGCATGTCACTATTACAGATATCAAAATCCAAACAGTTTCAAATAAAAGCAAGAATCTAAGAGATAAAAAGTCTCAAAACCACCAGAAAACCTATGTCTTATATTAGTCAATACTGAAATGGATAGAAAACGAAAAACTTTAAAACTTGAACTTCACATTACTCTCACTCATCCATGTTTCCCTTGATTACCTGTAAAAAACACACACAAAACAACACAAGAAAGAAACTACGGCTGAGCCAAAAAGTTGCCCAGTAACGGAGAAATCAACCGTAAAAGTAAGGCAGGCATACGGAAGCAAAACAGGTCGGTACTGACGCTAACAAATACAAAAATGGCACTGAAACAAATACTTTTATAACTTGAATCCCAAAACTTATACTGAACAGATAACAGATACTGAACATAATCATATCAAACATATCATAACAGAGACAAGACATACGTGACAACATATAACAATAAAACAAGTCATGTAATATAGAAGCACCCACGAGCCTGAACAGAGGGGTACACAGCTATAGTCCATGTACCGAGACGGTGCGTGTAGGCGTACAGACATTATTCCATCTCAACAGGAGTCAGAGCTAAGATCGATCTATTCGCCTCTAGGGGCCAGGTGCTACACAAGCACAAACTAGAGACGCCGTGAACTTTAGTTACGCACCGTCACGATGAGCGTCATGCCGTTGACGCCCCAACGACAAGTAACTTATAATTGCTCGGGTGACAGAGTATAAAGCATATCAGAAATAAAAGTATCTTGACATAAGTCTAAAGAGAACATGCAATAATGAGCACAAAATCTAAGATCTATTGCATGCTACAATATATACTAATTACGAAACGGAAACAACTAGCGAAAACATCCGTACTACAAAGTAACAGACTTGACTAATAATACTACGATGAAAGAAAACAGAATCCGTACCTTAAATCAGCAATATAAAGCGGAAACAAAACGAGTCGTCCTCAACAACTGTCCGAACCTATATAATCACTTATTAGATTTACTAATATTAATTCAGCTATAAGATTTGTTGACTTATCGATTGTCCGACACAAAGATCTTATGACACGTGACTAACGATCATACCGGGTTTTACATTTATTCATCCAAAAAGAAGTTTAAGACTTATAGATCTTATTATTCATAAAATAAAAAGTTTTATTACCGAAATATAACATACAACACATTAACTAATAACCTATTTGTAAAATATATGTTACTAGCAATTTATTTTATCATAAAATATCTTCCTTTATTACTAATATATTAAACTCCATCTAATTGTCTCATGCAAACTGACGTGAACTCATCAACCCAATAATAAATTTCCAAAATCCATTAAGCATTAATCACCACTTATGATGTACAATAGGTTTTGAAACAAAAGAAAAAAAAACAAAACTTCTTTGACTTCCTAATCTTCACCAGCAATTATTCATGTGATAGTATTCTAAACAGAGCAACGACCAACAGATGACATTAAAACTCAATTTTAATTATGCTCATATGGTTTAATCTAAAGTAGGTTCACCAAACAAGCAATGAAGTTAATGCCGTTCTTATTCGCCGGAAACGAATCGATAAATATCTTTAATCAAACTAAACTCATGGGGTCGAATCCTTACCACCACAAATCGGAATGAGTAGGATAGATCAAGAGGCGATGCTGGTTCAAAGTCCCGATCGTCCGGTTACGACTAGCCAAGAACTGTTGTGGTGACTGTCATTGTTACCGTAAAACAAACTTGAGGGCGACAATAAATCGGAGATGCAAA
This sequence comes from Helianthus annuus, assembly GCF_002127325.2. NCBI lineage: Eukaryota > Viridiplantae > Streptophyta > Magnoliopsida > Asterales > Asteraceae > Helianthus > Helianthus annuus. Next base: position 78,063,981 of record NC_035443.2, on the reverse strand, counting down.
TACATCGACGGAGTTTATTTGTTACCTGGTTTGTGGCGAAGAATGCGGTGCGACCGAAACTTTGGCGAACAAAGGTTAACGGGGCTGAACGGAAAGTGAATGGTGCGGCGAGGCGGTCACGGCTGACTATGGCAGTTGGTTTGGATTGATGGCGTTGGTGAGGTCGACTGTTGCAGATGGTGGGGCAAGGGTGGCGTGGTGAGGTTGAATGAAATTGAGGTTTCGTGGGCAATGAAAGAATCTGAATTTGTATAAAATTGTTGACGGTCGAAGAGTCATCCCAAAAATATCGGTGGGTTCGTTTAGGAGATATGAATTTGAATCTTACCACTAATCGTTAATGTTGAACAAGAAGAAGGTTTGGGGTAGCTTTTTGTCGTTTGCGAATTTATAATAATAATTCTGACTTCTTTTTATTTTATTATTCAATCAAATCAAAAGTCACGTATAATAAAAAAAATTATTCAACTTTGAGATAAATCAAAGATAAATCCAATTAGATTATTTTTATTATTATTTTAGAATATTACAATTCTACCGACTAAAAAAAATTTCGTCCTCGAAATTGCAAAGTACGAGTACGGACGGTCTCAATCATAACGGGCACCGAATAGACTTTATACATAGCAAACATTTAGACATCAAACGTACCAAGTTACGGAGTTTCTGATATGGCAAATAAACGGATACTAAATCAAATCAAAACAAGTATCTCCAAAAGGAGCAGATATAATTAGAGGATACTCTAAAGCTGTGGATCAGAACTTCAAACACTTAGCAAATAAAAGTGATACTACAAAATATGTCACATCCATATCAAAGAGCATACGTATCACATTCACCAATTTGCGCATAACCGGAAAGCGTACCTGAGGCATTAGCTGCGTCACTAGCTACGAGTGCGAAAACTCAACCTCCCATAGTAGTTTTAGTGTTTTCACCAGTATTAGCTCGCTGCTCAAGCCGAGTGCAGTCCCTAATCAAATGGTTTGCATCTCCACATCTGAAACAACGACCTTCAGCAAGGCAACATGCTCCACCATGACGTTTCCCACAATGAGTCCAAGGAGGGATATCAGCACGATTCTGATTCGGGTATTGTTGATTATGTGGTTGTGCTCCAGGGGCCTCGCTATGTTGCGTCTGATTCTGTGCAGGCCTACGATTCTGATAACGGTTTCTTCCACTTCGCGACTTAGTGTAATAATGCCTATCAGAACGGTCCTCACGGTCTTGGGATTGCTCATTGCCACCTTGATTATCGGAATTATCCTGGTCGTTCTCCCTAGAGCGTTTGCGATCCTTCTCACATTGCTTCTTCTCATTATTCAAATTCTTGACCTCATCGACTACTTCAGTAATGTCAGTGAAACGAAGATTCAGGATGAACTTCCTATCTCGATCACATACAACCCATTTGAAATTCTCAGCCTGCTGTTGTGGTGTACCTGCTGTCGGGCCCAGAAAATTAACCAAACGACTAACACGAGCTTTGAACTCCATAATAGGCTCGTCATCCCCCTGCCTGATAGAAGCATACTCTCTCAGATACTCACTTCTATCAACGTCAGTGAAATACTGCTGATAAAACAAAGTGGGAAATTCAGCCCAAGGAAGTGTTGCTGCATACTGATCTCCTCCACGAGCTTCTTTCAAAGTCTTCTACCACCTATGAGCATCGTCGTCCAGCTTATAACTAGCAAGCCTAACTTTGAACGCATCAGCCACGCCCATATCTTCGAACAACTTCTTGATATGAGCAACCCAGTTTTCCGCCTCAACTGGTGTAGCAGCGGTACTAAACGATTTTGGCTTTTCCTTTCTGAAGCGCTCAAGCCAATCAAGGATAGTAACAGGAGCATTATTGTTACCATTGTTGTTTCCCCCGGGTGCTTGTACATTATTGTTGTTCTGCTGCAACTGTTGTAGAAGGTTGGGAACTAAACCCGCAACAACTGTATTGACAGCATTAGCAATCAGAGTTTCAATAGGGACGTCGTTGTTGTTCACGTTTCTTTGAGGAGGAATCTGAAAAGAAGATATACATGTGAAAAGAGGAAAGTTTCATAGCGTGCGGAAGATGACACGGATGGAATCCTAACCTGACGTCTACCCATTAACTCACGTGTTTAATTTTTACTAAGTTCTCTACAAGAAAGAGCCTGGGCTCTGATAGTGGATGATGGAAGCAAGTGATTCCAGAGCATCATATTGTGGTGTCCCTATTTGTACAACCTGTTCTTTTTTAGAAGAAGCAGGAGGAGTTTCAGCCATGGGTTGAGATATTTCTACCAACAGCTGTGAGGAAGTAGTAGCAGTGGTTTCTTGTGACTTTTGTGCTGTCACATGCAGTTGCTCTGGTATCTCATCCTCCAGAGTTGCCTTTTTGGTAGGTTTGGGGGGTTTTTGAGTTTTCTTTTGTTTTGGCTTTTTATGAATTGTAGGTGTGGGTTTCAAAATAGTTGTTTTGCTGCTTTGATCACCTTGAGTAGTGGGCTCAGCAGCAGATACCTGAGGAGCAGTGGTAGCTGCTAAATTCTGCTCAGGCACCTCTGCTTGTGTTTTGCAAGGTGTTGACATTCTTGTAAAAGTTTCAGCAGTTAAGCTGTTTATTTGAAAAGAGTCACCTTGTTTTATTAGATGAGCATCATCCTTACCAAATTTCTTTTCAAAATAATAACTTAAAAATCTTTGAAATAGTAAGAATGGCTTTTTATCAGCATTTTTAACCAAATCATTAAAGATTTACTAGGAATAATTGAAATTTTCATTTTAAAGAATAGCATATCACAGGTTTTGAATCTTTAATGGTATCCCATTAAAAGAAGTGGTTTTGTTTGAAACACACATTAACAGGGTATGAAATAAAAATCTTGTTGCAGGAGGGAAGTAAGCTTTTTGTAAGGTATCCCTCTTCATCATTGAGTCTGCATACCCTCTTTCAAGGAAATCGATTTTTAACTCGTTTTTGGGAAAAGAAGTTTTACCTTGCTGATCATCGAGTTGAAAGACTTCCGAGATGGATTGTGGTGTGATTTTGACTGCTTTACCCATTAGAGTAGAGTTAATGGCTATGACATCCTCGCCTTGTTTGTCAAGGGTACAATTTTTTCAAAACTCTCTTTGGGTTTTCAAGTAAATTGGAGCATCTGCTGTTAGCAAAGTTTTGTACTTTGAAGCAGACAAGATGTCGATGATGGAATCGAAAGCATCGGTGGTGCTGGGTTTTGTAAGAAGACCCAGAATGTTGTGAGAAGCTTTGTGTGGGATTTCAATGGGTATCGATGATTTAGAAGCGGGTTTTGCGGATGACTTCGATTTTGTCATTTTGGAGAAGATGATCGAAGCAAGTTGTGAAGAAATTTGAGAAAATGAGATGAAAACTGCTTTGAGAAAGGAATTTTTAAGAATTTAATTCGACAGTAAAACCCTGTTTGGGGTTTTGAAGGGGGTTTTATGGGGAAAAAGTGAATGCTGACGTGGCAGCGGTTACAAAAGGTCTGACCACTATGTACTGTCCATGTGCCAACCCCTGATGAAATGAAGGACAAGTACTTTTATGAAGACCACTGATGAAAAAGGATCAGTGGTTGTAACGGTAACAAATGAAAACAGTGGGTGATTTTTAACATCAGCAGATAGCACATCAGTGGATAAAACATTGACTTTCAACAGTGGACAGACTTTGAAGTAGAGCAGACTTTTGAACAAAGCAGTGGTTATGGCAGACTTTTAAGGATTTTAATGAAAACTTCATTTTTAGCTATTTTTAAGGATGGATTTTTTATTTTCTGAAGACATTTTAATGCTTTTATTCATAGAAAAACAGGATTTTGCCTGTTATTCCATGTTTAGCATGGAACATGGTGTAGACAAATCAAACCTTTTTCATAGCAATCCTTCACAAAGTGATGTCTGATGTCAATGTGCTTGGTGGTTGAGTGGGAAACTGGATTTTTGATGATATTTTCTGCTGCCTGGCTATCCAACATGAGTGGTGTCTTTAAGGCAGTGATACCAAAATCCAGCAACTGATTTTGAAGCCAAAGCAGTTGGGCTGTACAGCTTGCAGCAGCTATATATTCTGCCTCAGTAGTGGATGTGGAAACGGCTGCTTGCATTTTGCGTTGCCAAGACACTAAACAACTGCCTAGGAATTGGCACCCTCCTGAAGTGGACTTTCTTGTTTTGTCACATCCAGCAAAGTCACTATCTGAGAAACCTGAAAGCTCAATTTTACCATCAGCTGGATACCAGATACCAAGTGTGGGAGTACCTTTGAGGTATCTGAATATCCTTTTTACAACAGTTAGGTTTGACTTTCTAGGGGCTGATTGGGATCTTGCACAAACACATGTTGCAAACATGATGTCTGGCCTAGATGCAGTTAGGTATAATAAAGACCCAATCATGCTTTTATATAAGGTCTGATCAACCAAATCATCCTTCTCATCAGACATGACTAATTTATTGGTTGCAATGGGTGTACTGCATGGCTTATAATCATCCATGTCAAATTTCTTTAAAAGTTCTTTGGCATATTTGCCTTGATGGATAAAAGTGCCATTTTGCAGTTGCCTTACTTGGAGACCAAGAAGGCACTGGAGTTCACCCATTGCACTCATTTCAAACTCAGCTGTCATGAGTTTTCTGAACTCTTCACACAATTTATTACATGTGCTTCCAAAGATGATGTCATCCACATAAATCTGGACAATCATCAAATCCTTTCCTCTCCATTTTAGAAACAATGTTTTGTCTATCTTACGTCTTGTGAAACCAATGGAAGTTAGAAAGGTGGAAAGAGTTTCATACCAGGCCCTTGGTGCTTGTTTCAGGCCATACAAAGCTTTATTCAGCTTGTAGACATGATCTAGATGAAATGGATCCTCAAAGCCTGGAGGTTGACAAACATAAACCTCCTTTTGAATCTTACCATAGAGGAATGCACATTTGATATCCATTTGGTGCACCTTGATGTTGTGGTTGACAGCAAAGGCCAGAAATAACCTGATAGCTTCAAGTCTTGCTACATGGGCAAATGTTTCATCATAATCAATGCCCTCTTCTTGTCTGAACCCTTGAACCACAAGCCTGACTTTATTCTTGACAACAATACCCCTTTCATCAGTTTTATTTTTGAAGACCCATTTTGTGCTAATAGGACTTATACCCTCTGGCAATGGTACAAGCTCCCAAACTTGTTGTCTTCTAAACTGTTGGAGCTCCTCTTGCATGGCTTCTACCCAGCTGTTGTCTTTAGTGCCTATTGGTACTTGACTGGCTAATGGAGAGATAGAAATCCAGCAAAAATACAAATGTTTTGGGATTGACTTCTTGTGAGCACCCCTTCATTGATGTTGCCAATGATTTGGTCTGGTGGATGAGATTTCAAGAAGATGAGTTCTCCTTGATATGGAACTATGGCAAGTGGGGATGGTTGCAGATGTGAATCATCTAAGCTAGCCACTGCTGGTGACTTTGATGATCCAGCAGTGGCTTCAAAAGGTGGTGGAATAGGAGGTAAAGGTGTGGACACATGCTGACTTTGATCCACTGTTTGAGGACTTTTATCAACAGTGCATGATGATGTGGAAGCAGGGGTTAAGGGGCTACTTTGGTCAACAACTGTTGAGGTAGCAGTGGTTGAGCTTTGACAGCTGTTTTGAACATCTGCTGCTCTTCCCATTTTGACAGACTTTTGTTGAGGAATGATGATCTCATACCCATAGTCTGGTGATGAATCCTTTGATGGACCTGCACTATTAGTCTTGACAGCAGTATTTTCAAAAGTGAATTTATCAAGATCAAACAATTCTGCAGGGTTTGCTGGGATTTTCATTGATGAAAGTTAATTGAACTTTACATTCAAAGTCTCTTCCACTGTTTTGGTCCTTGTGTTAAACACTTTGTAGGCCTTAACAGTGGTTTAGTATCCCAAATGATAACCACAATCAATTTTGGCTGCAAACTTAGAGACAAAATCTTTTAAGTTTAAAATGAAGCATGGGCAACCAAAAACTTTGAAATATGAAATCAATGGCTTTATTTTATACAGCAGTTCATAGGCAGTCTTTTGATGGCTGGGGTTGATTAAAACTCTGTTTTGGACATAGCAAGCAGTGTTTACTACCTCTACCCAAAAAGTTAATGGCAAACCTGAATCAGCAAGCATGGTTCTGGCAGCCTCAATCAAAGTTCTGTTCTTTCTTTCAACAACCCCATTTTGTTCTGGTGTCCTTGGAATGCTGTATTGTCTCACAATTCCTTTTGACACACAGAAATCATCTAACTCCTTGTTTCTGAACTCTGTGCCATTGTCACTTCTGAAGATTTTTACTGGAAGGTCAAACTGCTTTTCAACCTGTTTCACAAAGTCTTGCAGAATGCTTGCAGCCTCATCTTTTGAGTGTAAAAAGTAAGTCCATGTAAACCTAGAAAAGTCATCAACAATAACCAAACAATATCTCTTTTTTCTTAAGACTCATGACTTTAATTGGGCCAAACAAATCCATATGAAGCATTTGCAAACATTTGGTTGTTTTGGACTCATCAATGGATTTGTAGGAGCTTTTATGTTGTTTTCCTTTTAGGCAGGAAACACAATGCTCAGGACAGGTGAACAGGTTTTGAGGTAAACCTCTTACTAAACCCTGTTTTGAAATGGCAGTGATTGTCTTGAGATTTGTGTGCCCCAATCTCCTGTGCCATAATTCTATCTCTTTGTTTGATGCAGCTGAGAACAGACAAGCATCAGTTCTGGGGCACTCTTTTGACATATCAACTACATAAACATTGCCACTTCTTTGAGCAACAAGTTTGGTTTTTCCATTTTTAATTATTGCTTCAATCTTTTCAACCATTTCTGGTCCAACAATCCTACAACAGTCCTTTGTGAAGAATGAGCCATACCCCTTATCACTCATTTGTGATACACTCAGGAGGTTGAATTTTAGATTGTCTATAAGATTGACATTTTCAAATTTTACATTACCAGTTTTTAATGTACCAGATCCTAGAACTTTCCATTTACTATTATTGCCAAAGGATATATCACCCCCTCCATGAATTTTGAAATCTTGAAGAAGGACTTTACATCCTGTCATGTGCCTGGAGCCTCCACTATCTACATACCAAAGACTAAGCATGTAGAAGCTCCCTGCACATGAAGTAAAAGGATTAGTTCATTAAGGTCTCCAAAGCCAATAAGGCTTTGGATGGGGTCTCAACAGTGTCTGGGATGAGTTTAGATGGATGGACAGTGGTTAGGTCAGGGGTTTGAACAGTTTTAGAACTGTTTTTCTCTAACCGCTGTTGTGGGTGTTGACCAATCACCTGTTGATAACCAAAAGGATGCCTGTTCACTCTTGGTTTAGGAGGCCTTTTGTTAGCCTCATAAACATGTGGGATCCTTTGGTATGATGGCTGTCCCTTACCTCTTCTGAATTGATTGGCAGGGGGTGCATCAGTCACTTGAACATCTCTTTGGACAGATGTTTGGTTCAGCTGTTTTGTAACAACTGTTTGGACTGGTACAAACAGTGGTTGGTTCTTTGTGAACTTGACAGATGATGTTGATGAACTTAAGTATGTTTTTGCAGTGTACTCATTCTTTTTTACATCAAAGTTTTTGAGATACACACATTCTTGAGTTTTGTGGTTTGTTTTATGACAGATGGTGCAGCTTTCAGCAGGTACAATGACACTTGTTTTGTTTAGATCATATGCTTTTAGATGAAAATAGTCTTTTGTTAGATGATTTCTCTTTTCACAAAAATCACAAAACAAGTTTTTGATCTTTTCTCTTTTCTTCCTTTTCTCAGACTCCTTAGCAACAGAGTTTTGAACCACTGTTGGGATGTCTTTGATAGGAATGACCTTTGCTTTTCGAGCTTTTACACCATCAGTGGTTGTGAAATCCATTGGTTTGAAGTTTTCAAGGATGTCACACTCATCAGATCATGTGGGTTTGAATTGGTATTTCTCAATTTCCTCAAAGGTTGAGGACCCCACAGATCTTTCCAGGGTAATTTTGTTACCAGGTTTGTCAGTTATTTTAACCTCTTGGCCATCCTTGTTTGTGGGAATAACTTCAACAATGGTTTGAACAGATTCTTTAGGAGCATTGTTTTCAATTTCATCATGTTTTCTAAAACGAACACCAAATTTCACATTGCTTTTAATATGTTTTTCAAGCATGACCTCATAACCTTTGCAAGACTCCACCCATTTTTCACAAGTGATTTGGGTGGATTCCAATTCCTTTTTACAAACTTGGTATTTTTCTACCATAGTTTGGAGTTGAGTCTTGGTTATGCTTTGCTCTTCTTTGAGACTGCTGATTTCTTTGTCTTTTTCAACCAATTTGTTTTTAAGTTCTTTCAATGACTTTTCAAACTTGACTTCATCAGATAATACTTTACCCCTAAGGTTTTCATTTACCTCTTTAATGTTAGCAAATGCAATAATTCATTTGTCTGAACACAGTTTTTCAAGAACTTGAGGTGATACCTTAGCAGCAGCCATCATTGCACAATCACATTGATTATCACCTTCTTCATCAGCTCTAACTTCTTTCTCACTGGCTTTCTTCTCTTCCTCTTCCTCTTTGTCTTCTTTGGACCAGGGGTCAGACAGTGGTTCAATCAGGGTTTCTAAATTTTCTCCCAGCAGTAGTTCACCAGTAACTTTAGTAACCACTGCTTCAGCCACTGTTTCAGCACTTAGTTGTTCACCTTCAGCTTCTACCCCTTCTGGTATTGACTCTAATTCCATCAAACAAAATTCATCATTAAAAGTATCATTAGAAGCATAGAGTGCAAAATTTTCATCACCAAGCTCATCAGGCATGCTGCTCCAGTCAACAAATCCTTGTGTGAAAAAGCTTTGCTGATCTGGTTGTACCACTGTTGGAGCAGCTTGTTGAGGTGCAACAGGTTGCACTTGTGCCTGAGGGACAGGGGCTTGAACATACTGAATTTGTGGAACAGTGGTTTGAACATAATGCACTGGCACAGGGGTTGCAGCATAGTGAGCAGTGTTAACATGTGCTGCAGGGGTATATTGGGTATAGTGCACAATGCTTTGATGTTGTGGTCTAGGATTTGAGCTAGGATGATATATTATAGGACCAGTGGTTTGACTCCTGCATTCCCTAACAAAATGACCTAGCCTATTGCACTTATAGCACTTAATTTTTGACTTATCCAATCCCACCTTTAAATTCCCATGTAACCCTGGGAATTTTCTCCCTGTTCTTTTGTAGAATTTGCTTGTTCTTACACTACGTAAAGCCAATTGATGCAAAATGTCCATTTCTTCTAAGTCGGTGGGATCAAAGTGTTGCAAATCATTGAGTTCAAAACACAAATTATCTGACATCTGGTTTTCACAATTTGCAGTGAAAGCATAATTTGCAGCGTGAGAATCAGAGTTGTTAAAATTTCCACCAGCAGTTATGTCAATAAAATGATCAAAACTCTGATCCTTACTACTGCTACCAGATTCTTCCTGACCAAAAAGAGCTGTGCTACCAAATGAATAATCATCAGCAACTTTGCCAGACTCTTGCAACTTCTTTTTCTGGTTTAACTCCCTTTCATAGGTCAGGAGTCTACCATGAAGTTGGGTCAGGGTCAGATCTTTGAACTCAGCTGAATTTCTAGTCACAAAAGCAATTGTATCCCACTTTTCAGGTAGTGATCTAAGAAACCTGCTATTTTGTGTTGAATTAGGAAATGTAACTTTAACAAGTCTTAGCTCACTAATGAGACAGCTAAATCGCTCAAACTGTTGGGTCAATGATTCACCCTTGATGTGACAAAAGGTTTCATACTGCTGATTCAGAATTTCCCTATTATTTTCAATAACTTCTTCCGTCCCCCCAAACTGTTCCTTCAGTGCATCCCACAGCTCTTTGGCACTGCTACAATGTAACAGCCCAGCATAGATTTCATTGGGTAATGCAGATGCAATGATGCTAAATGCTTTGGCATCGAGTTCGAACATTTGGAAATCAGTTTCAGTATAATTTTCAGGTTGTTTAGGTACGAACTTCTTTGAATCCTCAGCACTTGGCACCATGGGAACGTGTGGTCCAAAAACAACAGATCTCCAACATCCAGTATTCTGTTGAGCAAGGATGTGACCCATCCTTCTCTCCCAGATGTTGTATTCATTACGTTTAAGCATGGGTGGTTTAAAAAGTGAGCCAATGTTATTCTTATCATCTTGTGATTGTGACGTCATCCTAGTTGTTTTACAGGTACTGATTAATCAACTTTGATGGTGATTAAACCTTACTCTGTTTTTCAACAAAACGAACAAACTATCAGTATCAACGATTGTGAGCTGAACTATTTATTTCAAAATGACTGTTAAATTAAATTTGACTGCCCGAGCTCTGATACCAATTGTTAGGATCTGAGTTTGGATTGATTGTGTTTTTCATTTGAATTAAGATGGAAGAGAATGAGAAATGCAGCGGAATATAAATGATAACAAACTTTGTACATAATCAAACAGGAGAATTGCTTTCAACATACAAGTTTAACATTGAACCGAATGCTTAAATTTATTCCAAACACCGATTACAATTGCAAGTATGTAACAAACTCCCCCCAGCCTGAGCTCACAGTGAATTGTTCGTGCAGGAAGAAAGATGGTGAAAAGCTAATAGAACAGTATAGGGTACTGTTAAATTTATAGGAACGGACAAACCACTGAAGCATCTAAGCTGATGTCACCATGAAAGTGACATCTAACCTCCTAACAAACTCTAATATCTGATATATACAACCACTGATATGCTAACTACTGTTATACATTAGATTTCATAATATAAACTAAACTACTGCTGCATCATTCCACTGATGTGAACCCAGCAGTACTTGACATATCAGCAGAGCTTGACCCATAGCAGTAGATTGAACAACAGAGCTTTAGTCTTCCGTCAGTCTTTGACTTGGCCAGCAGATGTAGGTCATCAGTTTGTAATGATCAGTAGATTGGAGATCAGCAGATGTTGAAACCACTTTCAAGGGAAGAGACTTGAAAACATAACTTTTGCTTATTCTGGATCCACTGCCCTGATCCAGTTTTGGCTATAATTAATTGTTCCTTTCATAGTGTCCAATCCCAACACCCAGCTATTTTCATGGATTTAATGAATAGGGTTTGTAAACCTTATTTAGATAAGTTCATCATTGTATTCATTGACGACATTCTCATTTATTCGAAGTCTCGAGCCGATCACGAACAACACCTTCGTCTGACCATGGAACTCCTGAAGAAGGAGCAACTTTTCGCCAAATTCTCTAAATATGAATTCTGGCTTAAGGAAGTCCAATTTTTTGGTCATATTGTTAACAAGTAGGGTATTCATGTGGATCCAACCAAAATCGCTGCTATTAAGGATTGAAACACACCTACAACACCTACAGAAGTTCGTTCTTTGCTTAGTCTTGCCTGTTACTATCGTCTATGCATTTTGAACTTCTCGAAGATCGCGGTTCCTCTCACTGCTTTGACTCAGAAGAATAAGCCTTTTGAGTGAGGACCTAAACAAGAGGAAGTTTTCCAAACGCTGAAACGAAAACTCTGTGATGCTCCTGTCTTATCTTTGCCCGATGGAAACGATGATTTTATTGTCTATTGTGACACGTCGAACTTAGGCCTTGTTTGTGTTCTTATGCAACGAGGTAAGGTTATAGCTTATGCGTCAAGACAATTGAAAATTCATGAGAAGAACTACACGACTCATGATCTTGAGTTGGGCGCTGTGGTTTTTGCACTCAAAATTTGGAGACACTATCTTTATGGCACGAAATGTGTGGTTTTCATAGACCACAAAAGTCTCCAACACATTTTTAGTTAGAAGGAGCTAAACATGAGAAAACGACGCTGGGTTGAACTCTTGAACGATTACGATTGTGAGATTCGCTATCATCCTGGTAAGGCGAATGTTGTAGCCGATGCGTTAAGTCGAAAGGAACGAGCCAAGTTACATTGTGTTCGAACTCTATCTGATATTCAAACTCGCATCTCTTAAGCCCAACGAACTTGTGTTACATAAGACTTGATGGGTAAGGAATTACTACGTCAACTAGAGCTTAAGCTCGAAACGAAAGACAATGGGTTATTCTATTTCAAGGATCGTTTGTGGATTCCGAAACAAGACAATCTTCACACTTTAGTGATGGAAGAATCTCACAAGTCTCGTTATTCTATCCATCCTGGTGCTGACAAAAAATACAAGGATCTTTGTACTCAGTACTGGTGGCCTGGTATAAAAAAGGATGTTGCCTTGTATGTATCGAAATGCCTAACTTGTCTCAAAGTCAAGGATGAACACCAACGACCATCTGGTTTGCTTGTACAACCAGAGATACCGATATGGAAGTGGGAGAACATTGCGATGGATCTTATCACTAAGTTACCACGCACATCTAGAGGTCATGATGCCATTTGGGTAGTCATTGACCGTCTTACGAAGTCAGCTCACTTTATACCGATTCGCGAGGATCTATCTGCTGATAAACTTGCCAAGATTTATGTTGATGAGATTGTATCTCGACATGGTGTTCCTTTGGATATCATATCTGACCGTGATGCTCGATTCTCATCTCACTTTTGGAAGACCATGCAATCTGCTTTGGGAACTCAACTAAATCTAAGCACTGCTTATCATCCCCAAACAGATGGACAATCAGAGAGGACGATACAAACATTGGAGGATATGCTTAGAGCATGTGTGATAGACTTTGGTGGTAATTGGGATTCTCATCTACGTTGATCGAGTTCTCTTATAACAATAGTTATCATGCTAGCATTAATATGGCACCATTCAAAGCTTTATACGGTCGAAAATGTCGTTCACATGTCTGTTGGAATGAGATCAGTGAAGCTCAGCTTACTGGACCTGAGCTCATTCTGGAAACAACGGACAAAGTCAAGAAAATTCGCGATAATCTTTTGACAGCTAGAAGCCGTCAAAAGAGTTATGCGGATATGTGACGCAAGCCTTCGAATTTCAAGTCGGAGACTGTGTCCTACTCAAGGTATCCCCTTGGAAGGGAGTGGTGAGATTTGGAAAGAAAGGAAAACTTGCTCCACGATACGTTGGACCATTTAAGATTGTTGAAAGAATAAGAATGGTTGCCTATCGACTTGAGCTACCTCCTGAACTTGGGAATATTCACCCAACATTCCACGTGTCCAATCTATGAAAGTGTTTAGCCAATACTGAACTTCATATTCCACTCGACGAAATTCAAGTCGATGACACGATGCACTTTGTCGAGAAACCTGTGGAGATAATGGACCGTGAAGTCAAGCGACTGAAGAACAAGCGAATACGATTAGTAAAGGTTCGTTGGGAGTCCAAACCTGGCCCAGAGTTTACTTGGGAACGTGAGGACCAAATGAAAGCGAAATATCCACATTTGTTTTCACAAATTTCCTCTAGTTAAAATTTCGGGATGAAATTTCCTAAAGTAGGGGATACTCTGACATTTTTGATCTGTAAACGATATACGATATAAAACAATATCAATTATCAATAAAACGATGTGTTTTGGTCTCAATATTTGGGTATTTGTGTTTGACGATTTTACGTTTTGATTCTAGTTCTATTCCAAGCTTTAAATCGCTTTCTGGAAAGTTATACGCAAACTGATGCATAAACGTATTCAGTTTAATGCGATAAACACTCCGGAATAGTGACATAGGCATAACATACCTTAAATAACCTTTATATAACTTAGAAATAAGTTTTGGACGGTTTGGTGTGTCGAAAACAAGTTTATTCGATCGCAGGGACTATTTGTGACAAACTGCGAAAGTATGCTGATTCGTATGGCAACGAACATTCCGGAACATGATCATAAGCTAAACATACTTTAAATATCCTTTACATAGCTTAGAAATAGGCTTTGAGGGGTTCGGTATGCGAAAAAGTGCTTATTTGATCAATAGGGACTAAAAGCGTCAAAAAGTGCATAAGTTTGCATTTACGTGCATATCTTACGTTCTGAACATATCCGGACATCCAAAAAAATTTTTAATCATTAAAATATTTTATTTTAGTGATTTGAATGCAAAAATACCATTCATCGCGTAATTTGGATCATTTTCATGTACGTTTGAGTTTTCGTTGTAATTAACCGAACAACAAGACCGTACGACCAAACGAACTGACATCTGAGATGTTTTCAAGCATATTTCATGTTCCCTACGCTTTAACTTCATTGTAGAGCCTTGAAATGGGGTTAACGGGGCTTAAAAGCCTCAAAAACTGAGTTTATAGCTTGCAGGGACCAAAACTGCCAATTCGTGAAAGATCTCTCGCGGGACGCGTAAGATGAAGCCTTATCTTACGCGGGCGCGACAACCACATCTGGCAGAAACATTGAATCTGGTTCAGCAGCTTGTTTCCATTGATTTTTACCATGGTTTTAGCATACTATGGACTTGTTTTTGTGCTCCCTAGTATTTAAAACTATGGGTTACATGTGTATTGCCAAGATCAGGCTTTGATTTGCTCAAAAACACATGTAATCATCTTAAAGATTCAAGGTTTCCTATAAATACCCATGGGGTTTTGCCAAGTTCCTTGCTCATTTGATCTAATCTGCTCTAAGATGAAGCTCTCACTTGTTGAAAGCTTCATACCTGAGTATTTTTAGTTCAATTCTTCCTAGCTTGGACCCTTTGTAAGCTTATTTCATGCTTGTTTATGCTTTTCAAGTATGAAAGTCAAACAGTGTTTAACTTTCTGCTTTGACCATGAATTGGTCAAGACAAAGTTCGTTCGAACTTTGCAACGTGAGCGTAATCACGATGGTTATAGTCCCTTGTGACTATACCTACTGATTACCACGTTGATTAGTCGAAGTGACGAGTCAAATTTTCGGTCAAAATGCGTGTTTGTGCGTATTTTGCAATGAGCTATTTTCGGGTAACAAAACACTTTGTTTTGTGATGCGTGTCAGTGTGTATATATTTTAGATGTATATTTTATGCCCTTTTTACACTTTTTAGCCAAGTTTTAAATTTATAAACACGATATTCACTAGCACTAAACACACATATGGGCAAGTGCACCCATCGTGGACGTAGTATAGTGTTGGTAAGATACCGAGGTCGTCCAAGGACACAAGAGCTTTTAGTACCGGTTTATCCTCAACGTCTAATCAAATCAAAATGTTAGAAAAAAGATTTTGAAACTAGGAAAATAAAACTAACTAAAATGCTGAAAAGTAAAATAAAAGTAAAAACAGATAGACAAGATGAATCACTTGGATCCGACTCGTGTGTAGTGTAACCTTTGATTATTTTCGCACTTTTGCACTTGTTTAAGAGATTATCTTAGTTATTGTAGTAGGCCCCTCTTTTGAAGGTGACGTTACCCTCAACCCAGTAGTTTGAGTCAGCAAGGATACAATCCTAAAGGGTCGGATTATTGAAAGATAATTAATTAAGTTATTAATGCATAATGTGGTAGGCCCCTCTTTTGAAGGCGAGGTTACCCTCGGCTAAGTAGTCTGAGTCAGCAGGGATACAGTCCTAAGTAGCCGGGTTAAAGTTTTAATAGTAGTTTAACTTATGAGGGGATCAAAGAGTTTGGACCCCCGCCATCCAATACCGTTGGGTATTGAAGGAGGTCCTACTAAATCTGACCCAGGTCCTTTTCAGGATCTATACGCTGAACAATGGTAAGACTCTTACCAAACCATTCCCTTAACCCCCGACCAGGTAGCCAACGTACCTCCATATAGACCGTGGAGATATGAATGGTGAAAATATTTTATTTTATATACACAGTAAAATAATGTCAAGACACCACGGACAAACGATAAGGAAGAATCACCTTCAACATAAGAAACTAGTAGTTAAAGTCATTAATACAAAACCAATTAAAAAGTGCAAAAGATTAAAAATAAAAAGTATTACACTAAACACTTGTCTTCACCAAGTGATGTAAGAGACTTAGGCAAACATGGCCTTTGATTGTCAAGAACTCTTACGATCAATCTTGGATCCCGAGACGACTCACACACTCTATGATGGACAATGGATGATGGTGGTGGATGATGGTGTTATGGTGGTGGTGGGTGGTGGGTGAAGTGTGAGAGAGGTGGTGTGCCAAGGGATGAGTTGAAATGGCTCCAAACACTCCTATTTCTAGGCTGAACAGAAGCTCGGGCACGGCCCCGTGCCTGCTGGGCACGGCCCCGTGTCCATCCTCGTCTCTCTCTTCATTAATTGTAATTCGCAATTACAATAAATGCGCCTGTAGGAAGTTGACCACGCCCCCGTGTCCGCTGGGCACGGCCCCGTGGTGGGCAGTAGAAGCTTCTATAGGTTTGTCTTTTCTGCTGCTACTTGGGCACGGCCCCGTGCTCGCTGAGCACAGGGCGTGTTCAGTCTTCTGTTTTCTTAGTTTTGCTTGGGAAGATGCTGTCGAGGGGTCGGGCATTCCACTTTTGTTCCTTTTCTTGTATTTATGTTGGATTTTGTTGTCTTTTTGATTCTTTTGTTACTTTGAGCTCATTTAATCCTGAAAATACAAAAGGAAGACAAAAGCACACTTTTTCCAACATTAGTACTAAAAAAGGGTTAGTTTTATGCCACAATTGATATAATTTATATGTTACATTTTGTGCATATCATTTTGATATCAAACCTGTTTTCTAACTTAGTCAAACATGTTTTAACATGTTTAACTCGTCACTTTTAGTCTAGTGCTTGTATAGGGTCGTAAGTCAAGCGGTCTTAACCACCGCTTAGACTTTCTAACCCGACCCGTTTGGTCGATCGTTAGGATCCGACCAAGCATATTTTGTGACCATATTTGTATAGGGAATAACCTTCCGAGGTTAGACCTTGTGGTCATTTAGTTTAATTAGTTGTATGATAGGTAGTTTATATGCCTTAGGTAAATGACCAAAATGCCCTTTTCATGCATAATTTGAATTTAAGCATATGTAACTTAATTTTTGACACTTAAACTGATTATGCAACATATCTAAACATGTTAGGGCATATAATACGTGTCATAGGACTAGTTAGACGTCTCGAACGCGCATTCGGGCGAACGACGTGTTAAAGTAGCGTAGACTACCTTAACGTGTCATAACTGGTCGTAAGCACTTAGGATAGGTTCCGATTTAGGATGTAGGCTTTGTTAAACCATATCACATGAGTTCCAATACTCATTTGGTTTACGAGACCTCATTCTACCCGATCTTCTGATTTAGGTGTCGATTTATTAACATAGCGATCCGATTACTAGGTACCACGTGATTTCCTTGGTTTTCCCAAGCATTGTTAGTTCATTTAAATCGAGGATACTTTTCAATTCAATGTGAGTACATAGTTCCCCTATTTTACTGTTTTCGATTGTTTTGGGGTGATTCATATGTGTTAAACGATTTCGATGTTTTCAAAAATGAATACTATGGTTTATATTAAACATAACGATTTCAATAATGTGAACGAACTTGTTGGGACGTATTTACATAACGAATGACATTCCTTAACAATGATCAAGCCGACCAGTAGTATGTTATGGTACCATAGGATCTGACAAATCCCGTTATCGAACTATCGCCATGGTTATGTGTGGGGATATGTGGGTAACGACAAAACCTGATGATTGTTAACTTACCCTTTGGTGGTTTGTTAATACGATTTGAACGATGGACGAGTTACGAAGGTTTGAATGTATTCAACGAGACGACCAAAATTTAGTTTTCACAATTAAAACATGAATGATTATGAATGATTTGAATGATTGAACGATTTGAACGACTTGAACGATTTGGAACGATTTGAAAGATTTAAACAAATAAACGGTGGTCTATAACACAAACGAGTTGAACGATTTAAACGATTGGTTTTTGGTATGTGATTAGATAACGGGACGGGTATAATGTGATAAAAGCATGGTAGATACGCCACTGGTACTTCTTGTATATAAGTGCTTTTATCGTATTACATTCCGTGGAGTTATTTAGTTCACTTGGACGAACGATTTTAAATGATGTCACGCAACGATGTTTACTATATGATATAAACCATACGAGTTATTTTACGAGAACTATTTACAATTTAGTTTACATAAACAAATGTTTTAGTGTAGATTCATGGCAATGAGGTTATATAAACTATAACCAACTTGTTTTTGAGTTGGTTAATCATATTGCAATACCAAATACTTTTCAAAACAACGTTTTCAATTATCGATTCTTGTAGTCAAACGAGGTATTGCAACATGTATACGAGCCATGAATCTGACACACTCACAAAATCTATGTGCTTGCCGGCATTTCTTTGCTGATTTTATTTTCACATATGTTTCAGGTGGTGTTTGATGATGATGTTGTTGATTACTAGGATGCATGCTCACTTAGGACCGGACGAGGCCTTAGTGACTTAATAACTATGATAGAAGATATATGAACTTGTTTGTTCTATTTCAAGACAATGTTAAATGTTTAATAATTAAATAAAACGAAACTTTTTAATCCATGGTTGTGAAACAATAATTCTGTCGCTCCACTCCCCGACGTTTCCGTCGCGGTTTGTTGTTTTACGCGGTCGGGGTATGACACAAACCTCCACCTAATGGAACACTAACCGAGATAGTTACTATAACACTCTCCAAAGTAGGGAGTCTGTCTTTGCCTACTTCATGCCTAACACTTCCACACGTAATACAAGTCATTTGGAAACCGGTATCTAAGCAAGTGGAGAAGGCTAACACTCAGAAAAGATTCTTCTCATCCTTCACGTCACACACACCCTATCACCCACTACCTATATCACCACCAACACCCCTATCAGTAACTCTACACTCTCTATCCCGTAAGGCACTCCATCGTTCGAGTAGTGCATTCGTGCCCTGGAAAACCGCTCTACGGTTGCTACAAGGCACAATTCGGTTCTGAGGAAGAAGTCACGTACCCTCACGACCTTATCTCTATGTTTTCACTATCACCCCCTATACGTGGTAGAAATGCACAACCCCCCATCTTTTGGGAAGTATACCCATTTCTATTCAGTTAAGTCCTTAATTCTTTATTTAATTCATTTGACTTGTCCGTGTGAATTTCATCACTTGTGACAATCAAACTTTATCCCCTATGCCTTAGCATTCACATTAGTTGGTTTATATTCTCATTTACTTTAATCTTTGTCACTTCTCTCGGGCTCGTTATTCTAACGTATTACGCTTCCGTCATTCGACTTGCGTTTGCGTTTACTATCAAACTTCTTACTTATTTGATTCATTTGGGTACCTTTTTAATTCGTCCCATTCACCCCGTCCTTACTACATCGGACGTAAATGTGTCCACTACAAGAAGTTCATGGCATCATATGCCACTACTTACTTGGCCAGAGCAGGCGATCAACACATGATACACAAGACCTTTTTATAGTTTTCACATCACGCCCTATGTAAGTAACGTCTCTATTTATTTCATATCTCTGATTTCATTTAGTAAAACTTTATTTAATTGCAAAACAACAATCATTAGTTTTACTAGTTTTACATTTGAACATATAGAATGTTTTCCTTTCTATCGAACTATTATATAATCACATTCGTTAATGTGATCGCTACTTTTCTCAATAGCATTATTTTGAGAATTATACACTTGGATAATTACTCCCGTCCAAGTTTTTTATATAATATAATCCTGTTATTGTTTTGTTATTCATAATTGTGAATAACAATCTTTCTACTTATTTACTCTTGGAAACTTCATCCTGAATAGATATCTTCTTCAGGTTTTCTAAGTTTTATCCTATATATGTAACCATCATTCTCTACTTGTTTGTTGCATATTACTATTTGTGCGATTAATTTAAAACGTGCACCTGGTAATGCTTGCCTTAACGGGCCTTCCATGCCTTTATCCTTGTTCGCGATCATTACGCGATTTAGATCCTTGATGAGTATGCTCTTATCGTCATACCTCGGACCGTTTCACTGTCATTTCCGTCACTTGTTACACTCTCGCCATCTTCAGGTGTGAGTATCCTTCAACTAAACATTTACAAAAGTTAGTAATTTCGAAATTAATAAACGCCCGTATTGTAATACAAGGCTTTTTTACTATACGTGTCAACGCACGTGATTTTGTTAACTATACCAATCTTTTTCATTGGGGTAACATGTATTACATGATAACCCTATGTGTTGTTCACAACACTTTAATCATACTAAACCATTAACATACATGTACTTACCGGATTTGCGATCAAGCCTCGAACCGAACACGCTTTACTCTTTAACCATGAGCTCTGATTACCAACTTGTAACACCATTACTATTATAAAAGGGTTTTTGTACTAATAACGACAATTAAATGTGTACTTACAAATACACATATATATAAAATACGGGTTTACAAAAACTTTTACAGTTTAAAAAAAATAGTACAACATAATGTAATTGAGCTCGTCGTTTAAAAGTTACGACGTAACGCCGTGCGGAAGCTTTAATCGCGTGTATTCGGTTCTTCATTGATCTTGATCTTCATCCAGGAACCCTTGACATTTACCTATGACCAAAACCAACTAAAAAGTTAGTTTTGATAAATTATAAACAAGTTTAAACGAGTCCGAATTGCAAAAATGAACAAAATAACAAAATTCCCAACACTACGGTCTGTCGCGGGGCGTGACAGACTTAAGCTTAGATCTCGCGGGCCGCCAGAAGCCATGGCAGGGGGCGACATATTTAAAGTATTATATCGCGGGGCGCGACAACCCCTTTTAACAGCAGGTTTCCAGCTTCTGAATTTTAACAAATTTCAAACTTTAAAACTTCATAACTTTCAATCTAGATGTCCATTTTATGTGATTCTTTTTCCTACACATTCGTAATTTAATTCTCCATCTCATGGAGTAAAAATCCAACATCTGAATTCAAAACACTTTAGATTTCAAGCTCTCGGCTTCAAATTCAATTATGAGACTTTTGACCCGTTTGTGATTTGATCAAACAAACTTGTTGGTTTCCTTTAAAATGTCATGCATATCACATTATATCAGTTTACTAATATTCACGGTTCAAATTACAGGTTCTTATGCAAATCTTAACCTATTTTGGATATCTACTCATTTTGACCCGTTAAGGGTATTTAGCACTTTCAAGCTTACATCACGCTTCTTTTTAGTTTACATCCTATCTCCATTTTATACTTATATCAAGGATTCAATTTATCAAAATGCTTTTTTCTAAATAACTCTTAAAGGTTGTCTGCCCGATTTACCCCTCAAGGGCTTTTTAGTCAATTTTAGTCCTTCATTTTATGACGAAGGACTTTCGCTAATATTTGACAAATATATCGCTTTTAGCTATATTTCTAAACATGCATACTTGGCTCGGGTCATAGGATTGACCAGTTAAATACCTTTCGCTATTAATTTCTAGTTAATAGCAACGCGAACCATGTGTTAATTCCTGTGATCACAAAACTCAACAAGCGATCATCAGATATTATTGACAAATGATGTTAACAACACCATTTGACCCGTTTAGTCGAAAAGACCAATTATCATTATGAGATGGTATTTAATTACCATTTCATCCCCTTTAACCTATCCCAGTTTACTTTTTGAAGTCATCTTACTTAAAAAATCATTTTCTCGTTTTGTTTGACCCGTATGACTCATGCCAATTGGTGTCCTTTCAAATCCCTTTATCTATTCGTCAATACTCTCAATCAAGTATTTTGTAATAAAAATAAAAGGCGTAAGCTTCACTTACCTCGCATCCAAACTATGTTTTTCTTTTTCCTTATTGATTTGTTTGACCCGCCTCGTCCTCAAGCTTCCACCTAGCTCGTTAAGCGTCAAACTTGTGATCCCTTCAGTTAGGTGATCACTAATATAAACTTGGATTTCAATTTGGGACTGATTTGGCCTTCCAATTGCTTGATTTTTGGCTTGTTATGGTTGAACAAAGGAGTTCCTTTGCTCATGTGGAAATTGTCGACCAGAACACACACTCAAGGTGTGTGTTTTGGTGTTGAGAGTTTTATTTAATTAAAACTTGTTTCTAGTTTGTTCCTTATGGCCCCTCTAATTCACTCAAGCTACATAGAGTGTATTTTAACCAACTTCTTTATTACTACAAAATTTATAATTAACTAGGTTATTTATTTCCTAGTTATTTTATCTTGTTCATAACCGATATTTAATAAATATATAACACCTATGTATTTTTTTTTTTTGGTGTTACCTAACCCGTTTCATTTTAAGTCTCGTTAACTCGGGCCTTTTATATACTTTGTTTTCTCAAAGTATTTATCCTCCTTTTAATTAATATTAGATTTATTTATTTAAATCCTAATATTTACCGGATAAATTTTCACCGCTAACGGTATTTTACCCATCGTGAATATTAACGTGGTTCGATTACCAAACCCGTTTTTGGGGTGTTACAAGTCTACCCCCCTTAAAGAGGTTTTGTCCCCGAAACCTTATTTACGTAGTTCTTTTAATTTAGACTAAATAAACTTAGTTTCATTTTAAAGAAATTCATTCGTTCCTTTCGATCTAACGTTTTCATTTATAATGACGCGTGCGTCTTTCATGTGTAAAGCCTCGCGAGCCGTTACTTTCAGCTTATATCCTTTATCTTTATTGACCGAGTTGTCACTTGACCACTTAGTCTCATCAGTCTGTTAATATGTTTATCTTGCGCTTGTCTTATATTAACAAGCGCTTTGTATTTGTCATGACATTTTCCTAACATGGAATAGTTTTACCGGCTAGACTAATTAGTCGCCGTCACTTCATACCCCGTCATCCGGGTATACTATTTTGCCATCTCCGGCCTTATGTGTGTTTAAGGTTTTCTAAATCCCCTCATACTACTTATGTTTGTTAAAACGTTGCTTTTGACTAAAAACTAAATTTTTAGTTTACGTTTTCTCTGTCATACGTCTTTTTCTCTCATGTCTAGGAATTTTTGTCTAAGTTTTATTCCTGACCGTTATTATTTTACATGGAGAACTGTAACCAGTTTTCCACGCTTTACCCAAATAACCTGTAGGTTCTTTCACTTAGTTCTGTAGACTATCTCTTTAGATTTCAACCTTTTTTTAAGGTGAGACCCTACAATTCGTTTCTTTCTATTTCTGACCCAAGGGTCTTTTTGGTCCCGTAAACCTTACCACTACTTTTAATCCCGTAGGTTATGATTATCCCATAGATCATCTTTTATTCGTGTCTTTATTCAATGTACATATATGTACATACATGGTGTCGAGGCACTCCTTGTTATTTTTGGAATCATTTATTTTCACTTTCGAATTTCAGTTGACCTTAACCGTGGTCTAAGGCTTCATTCGTTTACTTTCGGACTAATCTTCCAACCTTATGACTCCTTACGTCATTTACGCGTCAGTTTGTTCTACACTTACCGCTTCTCGGTTCGTACTTATAATTCTTTACGACCCATTACCAGGGCTCTTTTATCTTAATGTTTCTAGCTTTCCGGTTAACCGGTTTGCGTTTTCCGTACTATATCTACACCTTTGAGAGATGCTTCTGTTATCTCCTATGTTTATAGAAATTGCCCAATCCGAATTGAGTCCACCATTCGTGTAGCAGACTTGTACCCAATTCACATGAGTGATTTTGATGTTATTCTCGGTATGGACTGGCTATCGCAGCATAGCGTTTCGATTGAATGTCAGACTCGTCGTGTTCTGTTTGGAAATCCTCGGTGTCCTGAACTTATTTATCAGGCGACTCACCCTCGTAAGTCCATTAAGATTATCTCTGCACTTAAGGCTCAAAAGTTTTTATCGCATGGTTGTGCCGGGTTTCTTGCTTCTGTAAAAGTTACATCTTCTGAAGAGCCTATTATCTCTGATTATCCGATTGTCTGTGAGTTTCCTGATGTTTTTCCTAAGGAGCTGCCTGGACTCCCACCAGATCGTGAAGTGGAGTTTACTATTGATCTTATTCCTGGTGCTGTAATAGTGACACGTCAGCCCTATTCGGGTCCGGGTATTACAGTTTCACCGTCATTTCCGTCACTTGTTACACTCTCGCCATCTTCAGGTGTGAGTATCCTTCAACTAAACATTTACAAAAGTTAGTAATTTCGAAATTAATAAACGCCCGTATTGTAATACAAGGCTTTTTTACTATATGTATCAACGCACGTGATTTCGTTAACTACACCAACCTTTTTCTTTGGGGTAACATGTATTACATGATAACCGTATGTGTTGTTCACAACACTTTAATCATACTAAACCATTAACATACATGTACTTACCGGATTTGCGATTAAGCCTCGAACCGAACACGCTTTACTCTTTAACCATGAGCTCTGATTACCAACTTGTAACACCCTTACTATTATAAAAGGGTTTTTATACTAATAACGACAATTAAATGTGTACTTACGAATACACATACATATAAAATACGGGTTTACAAAAACTTTTACATTTTAAAAAAAATAGTACAACATAATGTAATTGAGCTCGTCGTTTAAAAGTTACGACGTAACGCCGTGCGGAAGCTTTAATCGCGTGTATTCGGTTCTTCATTGATCTTGATCTTCATCCAGGAACCCTTGACATTTTCCTATGACCAAAACCAACTAAAAAGTTAGTTTTGATAAATTCTAAACAAGTTTAAACAAGTCCGAATTGCAAAAATGAACAAAATAACAAAATTCCCAACACTACGGTCTGTCGCGGGGCGTGACAGACTTAAGCTTAGATCTCGCGGGCCGCCAGAAGCCATGGCAGGGGGCGACATATTTAAAGTATTCTGTCGCGAGGCGCGACAACCCCTTTTCACAGCAGGTTTCCAGCTTCTTGAGCTGCAATTGCCTAGCTCTGAATTTTAACAAATTTCTAACTTTAAAACTTCATAACTTTCAATCTAGATGTCCATTTTACGTGATTCTTTTTCCTACACTCTTTCTACTTATTTACTCTTGGAAACTTCATCCTGAATAGATATCCTATTCAGGTTTTCTAAGTTTTATCCTATATATGCAACCGTCGTTCCCAACTTGTTTGTTGCATATTACTATTTGTGTGATTAATTTAAAACGTGCCCCTGGTAATGCTTGCCCTAACGGGCCTTCCATGCCTTTATCCTTGTTCGCGATCATTACGCGATTTAGATCCTTGATGAGTATGCTCTGCTCGTCATACCTCGGACCGTTTCACCGTCATGTCCGTCACTTGTTACACTCACGCCATCTTCAGGTGCGGGTATCCTTCAACTAAACATTTACAAAAGTTAGTAATTTCGAAATTAATAAACGCCCGCATTGTAATACAAGGGTTTTTACTATACGTGTCAACGCACGTGATTTCGTTAACTATACCAATCATTTTCATTGGGGTAACGTGTATTACATGATAACCCTATGTGTTGTTCACAACACTTTAATCATACTAAACCATTAACATACATGTACTTACCAGATTTACGATCAATCCTTGAACCGAACACGCTTTACTCTTTAACCATGAGCTTTGATTACCAACTTGTAACACCCTTACTATTATAAAAGGGTTTTTGTACTAATAACGACAATTAAATGTGTACTTACAAATACACATACATATAAAATACGGGTTACTAAAACTTTTACATTTTAAAAAAAATTGTACAACATAATGTAATTGAGTTCGTCGTTTAAAAGATATAACGTAACACCGTGCGGAAGCTTTAATCGCGTGTATTTGGTTCATCATTGAGCTTGATCTTCATCCAGGAACCCTTGACATTTACCTATGAACAAAACCAACTAAAAGGTTAGTTTTGATAACTTATAAACAAGTTTAAACGAGTCCGAATTGCAAAAACGAACAAAATAACAAAATTCCCACCACGGCGGTCTGTCGCGGGGCGCGACAAACTTAAGCTTAGATCTCACGGGCCGCCAGAAGCTGTGGTGGGGCACGACATATTGATAGTATTCCGCCGCGAGGCGTGACAGCCCCTTTTTCACAGCAGGTTTCCAGCTTCTTGAGCTGCAATTGCCCAGCTCCGAATTTTAACAAATTTCTAACTTTAAAACTTCATAACTTTCAATTTAGATGTCTGTTTTACGCGATTATTTTTCCTACACGTTCGTAATTTAATTATCCATCTCATGGAGTAAAAACCCGACATCTGAATTCACAAAATTTTAGATTTCAAGCTCTCGGCTTGAAATTCAATTATGACACTTTTGACCCGTTTGTGATTTGATCAAACAAACTTGTTGGTTACCTTTAAAATGTCATGCATATCACATTATATCAGTTTACTAATATTCACGGTTCAAATTACGGGTTCTTATGCAAATCTTACCCCATTTTGGATATCTACTCATTTTGACTTGTTAAGGGTATTTAGCACTTTCAAGCTTACATCACGCTTCTTTTTAGTTTACATTCTATCTCCATTTTTATACTTATCCCAAGGATTCTATTTATCAAAATGCTTATTTCTAAACAACTCTTAAAGGTTGTCTACCCGATTTACCCCTCAAAGGCTTTTTAGTCAATTTTAGTCCTTCATTTTACGACGAAGGACTTTCGCTAATATTTGACCAAAATATCGCTTTTAGTTATAATTCTAAACATGCGTACCTGGCTCGGGTCATAGGATTGACCCGTTTAACTACCTTTCGCTGTTAATTTCTAGTTAATAGCGACGCGAACCATGTGTTAGTTCCTGTGATCACAAAACTCAACAAGCGATCATCAGATATTATTGACAAATGGTGTTAGCAACACCATTTGACCCGTTTAGTCGAAATTACCAATTATCATTATGAGATGGTATTTAATTACCATTTCACCACCTTCAACCTATCCTGGTTTACTTTTTGAATTCATCTTACTTAAAAAATCATTTTCTCCTTTTGTTTAACCCGTATGACTCATGCCAATTGGTGTCCTTTCAAATCCCTTTATCTATTCGTTAATCCATGTCCGGGTTACTATTTTACCGTTTTTACCCTTTTTACCATAATTTATGGTTTCCTTCCTTTCTCACTTGTTCCGACTCGCATTATATCGTGCCGGAACATCATGTTTCGTTTACTTAATATACTTCATATTCAATACTCTCAATCAAGTATTTTGTAATAAAAATAAAAGGCGTAAGCTTCACTTACCTCGCATCCAAACTATGCTTTTCTTTTTCCTTATTGATTTGTTTGACCCGCCTCGTCCCCAAGCTTCCACCTAGCTCGTTAAGCGTCAAACTTGTGATCCCTTCAGTTAGGTGATCACTAATATAAACTTGGATTTCGATTTGGGACTGATTTGGCCTTCCAATTGCTTGATTTTTGGCTTGTTTGGGTTCAACAAAGGAGTTCCTTTGCTCCTGTGAAAATTGTCGACCAGAGCACACACTCAAGGTGTGTGTTTTTGTGTTGAGAGTTTTATTTAATTAAAACTTGTTTCTAGTTTGTTCCTTATGGCCCCTCTAATTCACCCAAGTTACATAGAGTGTATTTTAACCAACTTTTTTTATTACTACAAGACTTATAATTAACTAGGTTATTTATTTCCTAGTTATTTTATCTTGTTCATAAACGATATTTAATAAATATATAACACCTATATTTTTTTTGGGTGTTACCTAACCCATTTCATTTTAAGTCTCGTTAACTCGGACCTTTTATATACTTTGTTTTCTCAAAGTATTTATCCTTCTTTTAATTAATATTAGATTTATTTCTTTAAATCCTAATATTTACCGGGTAAATTTTCATCGCTAACGGTATTTTACCCGTCGTCAATATTAACGTGGTTCGATTACCAAACCCGTTTTTTGGGGTGTTACAGCATCCCTCTTGCGAATGATGAAACACTATGGTACACGACCTTCATGCAGTTGATGCGAGGACACTAGGCCCCATAAGACGGTGGATTGCGACATCCCACATTGGTCATAAAGGCGTAGAAGTGCCTCCGAAAGGGGTGCATAGCCTTCCTTGCTCATATTGTCGATAAGGAGACCAAGGAGTCGAAGCCAGAAGACATCCTCGCTGTGAAGGAATTTCCAGAAGTATTTCCCGAAGACTTGCTTGGGTTACCTCCATAGCAGCGAATGGACTTTCGAACAGACCTAGTGCTAGGAGCTGCACCAGTGGCGAACGCACCTTATCGATTAGCTCCGTCCGAGATGCAAGAACTATCGACTCAACTGAAAGAGCTGCTAGACAAGAGAATTTATCAGGCCGAGCTTCTCACCCTGGGGAGCTCCAGTGTTGTTTGTCAAGAAAAAGGACGACAGTCTTCATATGCGTATCGACTACAGAGAATTGAATAAGCCAACCATCAAGAATCGGTATCCCCTGCCGAGGATTGATGACTTGTTCGACCAATTACAAGGTTCTAGCTACTACTCCAAGATCGATTAGAGATCAGGATATCATCAACTGAGAATACAAGAAGAAAGTATCCCTAAAACGGCCTTTAGGAGTCGCTATGGACTTTACGAGTTCCTTGCCATGCCGTTCGGCTTAACCAACGCACCGGTAGTATTCATGGATCTTATGAGTCGGGTGTGTAAGTCGTATCAGGATAAATTTGTGATTGTATTTATTGATGACATCCTTATATACTCGAAGACCAAGGATGAACGAGAACAACGTCTGCGAGCTATCTTAGAACTCTTGAAGAAGGAACAGTTGTATGCGAAGCGGTCGAAATGCGAATTCTGGATTCGCGAGGTGGAATTCTTAGGTCACATGGTGAATGACAATGGAATTCATGTTGACCTTGACAAGATCGAGGCAATCAAGAACTGGGAAGACCCAAAGACGCAAACTGAGATACGACAATTTATGAGGTTAGCGGGCTATTACAGACGATTCATTGAGAACTTTTCAAGTATTGCTCAGCCTCTAACGTCCCTAACCTATAAGGATAAAAAGTTTGATTGGGGCGAGAAACAAGAAACAGTTTTTCAGACATTGAAGGATAAACTCTGCGATGCACCGATTCTATCCTTGCCTGACGGTACCGATGGATTTGTGGTGTATTGTGATGCTTCTCGACAAGGTCTTGGTTGCGTGTTGATGCAACGGGACAAAGTCACCGCGTACGCGTCACGTCAATTAAAGGTGCATGAGAAGAACTATACGATGCACGACCTTGAGTTAGGAGTTGCGATATTTGCGTTGAAGATTTGGCGTCATTACTTGTATGGTACTCGCTGCATGATCTTTACTGAACATAAGAGCTTGCAGCACACCTTCGATCAGAAAGACTTTAACATGAGACAACGAAGATGGGTTGAGCTTTTAAATGATTACGATTATGACATTAAGTATCATCCGGGCAACGCGAGCCTTGTAGCAGACGCCTTGAGCCGCAAGGAGTGCACAAAACCCCTAAGGATGCGAGCCTTAGAGATGACCATACAGACGAATCTCGCTACTTGGATTCGTGAAGCTCAGCAAGAGGGGCTCGAACCAGAGAACTTACGAGTTGAAGCATTACATGGAATGGAAGCTGTCACACCCCGACCACGATAAAACAACAAATCGTGGCGGAAACATCAGGGAGTGTTGTAACAGAATCATTGTTTCAAAACACACGGAAATTTGAAGTTTCGTTTTATTAAACATTAAACATTTACATCGTCTTGAGATCTAACAAACAAGTTAAACATAGTCTATTATTGTTATTAAGTCACTAAGGCCTCGTCCAGTCCTATGTGAGTATGCATCCTAGCAATCAACATCATTCAACAATACCTGAAACATATGTGAAAACAAAGTCAGCAAAGAAATGATGGCGAGTACATAGGTTTTATGAGAGTGTCGGATTCATGGCTAGTTTACATGCTGCAATACTTAACTAAAACCTTGTTTTGAAAAATATAGTATTGCGACATAATTAACCAACTCAAATCAAGTTGGTTATAATTTATAAAATCTCGTAGCCATGATTCTTAACCCAAAACATTTATTTAACCAAATCAAATTGTAAAACATCTCGTAAAAACTCGTTAATAAAACTTATATGGTTTATATCATTTCGAAAACCTCGTTGTGTGACATCGTTTTAAAATCGTTTCCCCAGTGAACTAAATAATGACACAAAATGTAATATGATAAGAGCATTTATATATAAGATGTACCAGCGGCGTATCTACCATGCTTTTATCATGCTACACCTGTCCCATTATCTAATCACATCCCAAAACCAATCGTTTAACCAAATCATTTATCTCGTTTAAGTCGTTTCAAATCGTTTAGCCTATCCCAAAATCGTTTAACTCGTTTTAATAGTGAAACCACTTTTGGTCATCTCGTTAATAACATTCAAACCTTCGTGACTCGACTATCTCGCCTTTCGCATTAATAAACCACCAAAGGGTAAATTAACAATCACAGATTCGGTCGGTACCCACCTAACCCACACATAACCATGGGTGCAGTCTGATAACGGGATTTGTCAGATCCTATGGTACCATAACCTAATACTGGTCGGTTTGGCCAAAATTAATGAATGTTATTCGTTATGTAATTACAACCAACAAGTCTGTTCACTTTATCAAAATCGTTATTAATTTAATATAAACCATTTCAATCGTTTTCAAAAACCATCGTTAAAATATCGAAATCATTTAACACATATGAATCACCCCAAAACAATCGAAAACAGTAAAATAGGGGAACTATGTACTCACCTGAGAATGCTTAGTGGTCTTTCAACAACAACCAAGCAAAGCTAGAGGGAGCACGAAATCAATCGGCAACCTAATAACTATATAAATAAACTGGACCTAAGTCGGAAGATCGGATAGGATGAGGTCTTGTAAACCAAAATGAGTTATAGGAACTCATATGACATGGTTTAACAATGACTACATACTAAATCGAAACCTAACCTAAGTGCTTTCGACCTCTTACGACCCATTAAGGTAGCTTACGCTACTTTAACGCGTCGTTCGCTCAAACGCGCGTTCGACACGTCTAACTAGTCCTATGACAAGTATTATATGCCTAAACATGTTTAAATATGTTGTATAATCAGTTAAGTGACAAAAGTTTAGGTTACATATGCTTAAAATCCAATTATGCATGAAAAGGGCGTTTTGGTAATTTACCTAAGGCATATAAACTACCTATCATACAACTACTTAAACTAGGTGACCATAAGGTATAACCTCGGAAGGTTATTCCCTATACAACTATGGTCACTAAACATACTTGGTCGGATCCTAAAGATCGACCAAACGGGTCGAGTTCGAAAGTCTAAGCGGTGGTTTAGACCGCTTGACTTACGACTCTAGACAAGCACTAAACTATTAGTGACGAGTTAAACATGTCAAAACATGCTTAACCTACTGATTTGGTATCAAAACAAAGTGTATTGATACTTAATAGTAGTTCCGTTGCAAAATGCGTGCTAAAACGCATTTTGACCGAAACTTTGACTCGTCACTACACCTAGTTAACGTGGTAATCAGCGGGTATAATCACTAAGGATTATAACCAACGTGATTGCAATCACGTTGCAAAGTTCAACCGAACTTTGCGTTGACCATAGACTGGTCAAACTAAAAGTCAAACTATATTTTAAACTAGGAAAGCAATAAAAAGAATGAAAGAAAGCTCACTATGGGTCCTTGCTATCTTTTCAACAAGAAAAACAAGTTCCAATCAGTTGAGAGAGCTCCCAAACCAGATTGTAGAGAAGAGAGGAGAGAAATGAGCAATGAACAAATGAAATGGTTGGGATATATATAGTTTTTCGCAAACCGTTAGGATCGTTTCTTGGAGAAGAGGGCATGATCTAGGCCATACAAGTGTTAAGGACTGATTGGGGGACTTGTTCCCCACACAAACCAGCCCCTAGCATTGAAATCCACTGATCAAAACCATCAAAAATGAGCTAAAAGACCAGATTCATTATTTCTTTCTGATAGGCTCTCGCACCCCGCGTAAGGTTTTACTAAGGCTTACGCGCCCCGCCTGAGGAATTTTGGCAGATTGTCAGTTTTAGTCCCTGCAGCTTAGAAACATGCATTTCGGCCCATTTTTGACACGTTTAAGCCCCGTTAACCTCATTTCAAGGCTCTAAAATGAAGTTAAAGTACTGGGAACTCAAAACATGCTCAAAGATATCTCGGATGTCGGTTCGTTTGGTCGTACGGTTGCGTTGTTCGGTTAATTACGACGGAAGTCGCAACGAACACAATAACGATCCAAATTAAGCGACGAATGGAATTTTATCATGCCAATCACTAAAATAAAATATTTTAATGATTACATAAATTTTTGGGTGTCCGGATATATTCAGAACGTAAGATATGCGCGAAAATGTAAACTTATGAACTTTTTGACGCTTTTAGTCCCTATTGACCAAATAAGTTTATTTTAGCATATCGAACCCCTCAAAGCCTATTCCCAAGCTATGTAAAGGATATTTAGGGTATGTTTAACTTATGATCAAGTTCCGGAATGTTCGTTACTATACAAATCGGTATAGTTTCGCAGTTTGACACAAATAGTCCCTGCGATCGAACAAACTTATTTTCGACACACCAAACCATCCGAAACTTATTTCTAAGTTATGAGAAGGTTATTTAAGGTATATTAATCCTATTTCACTATTCCGGAGTGTTTGTCATGTTGAATTGATTACGTTTACGCATCAGTTCGCGTATAACTTCCCCAGAAAGCGATTTAAAGCTTGAAATCAAATAAGAATTGATATGTGCAAATGATACACATATTTATACAAATCCCGAGTATGAAATGCAATATTTCATTGATTTGGTATTTGTTTGATGGTCGTGGAGGCATAAATGTCACAGAAGCGCAATCGTTGTCTAACGAAGATGGAACATTGTACTTCCTGGAGCGAAGTTGGGTTCCATTCTTCAGCAATCTACGCGCACTTATTTTGGATGAAGCTCATAAGTCAAGGTACTCTATCCATCCTGTATCCAACAGGATGTACCAAGACTTTTACCGACAACCCAAGATGAAAGCCGATAATGCTGTCTTACTTGTGTCAAAATTAAGGCGAAATACCAGAAACCATTAGGGCTGCTGCAACAACCAGAGATTCCCGTGTGGAAGTGGGAACATATCTCAATGGATTTCATTACCAAGCTACAGAGAACCCAAAAAGGACACGATATGATTTGGATGATTATTGATCGACTCACGAAGTCTGCAAACTTTTTACCGATCAGCGAGAAAGATAGCACGAAGAAGATAGTAGAAATATACCTCAGGGAGATTATGGCACGACATGGAGTACCCGTCGCTATCATGTCCGACTGAGACGGTGGATTTGTGTCAAGGATTTGGCAGACGTTTTAGCAAGCTTTTGGATCACAGTTGAACCTTAGTACTGCCTTTCACCCTTAGACGGACGACCAAAGTGAACGGACGATACAGACTTTGGAAGACATGTTACACATTTGTGTGATGGACTTTGGTGGAAGTTGGGATACTCACTTGCCCTTAGTGGAGTTTTCCTACAATAATAGTTATCACACCAGCATCCAGGCCGCCCCGTTTGAAAGTTTCTATGGACGTAAGTGTCGGTCTTCTCTGTGTTGGGCAGAGACCCGGGATAAACAGCTTATTGGCCCTGAATTGGTTCAGGAAACTACAGACAAGATTGCACAGATACGCGATCGTATTAAGTCAGCACGTGATAGACAGAAAAGCTACGCCGACAAGCGACGGAAGTCGTCGGAATTTGAAGTTGGTGATATGGTTTTATTGAAAGCCTCGCCTTGGAAAGGCGTGGTACAGCTTGGTAAACGAGGAAAGTTGAACCCACGGTACATTGGACCCTTCATGACCCTGGAAAGGATCGAAACTGTTTTATACAAGCTAAAACTTCCAGAAGAACCTAGCAGTGTTCACAACACGTTTCACGTGTCTAATCTCAAGAAGAGTCCAGCTCAAGAAACAGTTGTCATTCCCGCAGACGAGATTCATGTCAACGACAAACTCCAATTTACTGAAGAACCTGTTGAGGTTACGGACTGGAAGGTCCACAAAACACGGAGAAGTCGTATTACACTTGGGTGCGTGAAGACCAAATTCCAACGGAGAAGTCCGTTGGAATTCGCGTCGTGGCCCAGAGTTTACTTGGGAGCGTGAAGACCAAATTAAGTCAAAGTATCCACATTTGTTTCACAACTCCCCTGCAACCGATAACACAGCTTGAATTTCAGGACGAAATTCTTTTAACGGGGGGAGAATGTGACAAATGGCACTTTTCCATGTATTCCGTACAACATAAACAGTAATTTGTGCCTTGATGACTGTGCATGATTAAGCTATGATATGAATGATTTTCTGATTTTTTTCAAAGACATACAAATGCATTACATGTTGCATGATTGCTTATCATTATTACATGCAACCCGGTATGGTTCAATTAGTGCACAGAACGAAACTAGCACAGTGATCAGATCAACTAGAAGTACTGACTGGAGTTCATTACTCAGACAGACATGTTGTTAAGACACAGAATGAGCCCCGAAACCAAGAGTTACACTAGAATAATATGTAGGAAAGTAGGGATTGTAAAATTGTGTTCTGAGTGATGATTGCCCGAAAGTGCCCGAAACACACTAAAACTGCAGAATTCTGCAGAAAACAACAAAATTCAGCATTTAAACACTCAAATATAATGTAGAAATGTGGTTTAATGGTCCAGAATGTGACAACTCGAGTTTCCAAGATCCTATTTTCGCATTTATTGCACGTTCATTGTTTGTTTAGTGGTTTACTTGCACATTTAATTTGTTGTGGAACTGTAACATTTTGATACAATGAAGTGTATTGTGTGATTGTGCATGGTTATGTGTTAATTATGAAAGACTTGTCAAATATATGAACTTGGTGGTGAAACTGTGAAATTGTTTGGGATGGTGTACTAATGTAAAAGTTAATACTTGAGGATGTAGAGAGTAATTAGTGAAATCCTAGTGATACTTAACCCTAATCCCTTTTCACTAATCATTACACAAACCAAAACACGTACTTTCATTCTTTGATTCTCTGGTAATCATCATCTCCATCACAAGCACAAGTCTCCTGCATCAATCTTAGTCTTGCCATCTAGTTAGAATCAATCCAAGGTAAATGGTTATTGATTGTTTGATTGTTTTCAATTCTTGGTTATGTAATTCTTGCAAACCCTAGTTCCACATGAAATGATTCTGTGTTCTTGAATTCTGATTATTGAGAATTGATGCTGATTGTTGTGTAAGTATTGTCTGATGATTTAGATGATTGATTTGTCAAAACTATTGATTTACTGATTCGTTACTGCAATGCAAAAGTGATGAGTTTAGGGTTTCTGGTCATATGAACATAAAACATAACTGTTCTGATTCTTTTGATTCTGTGCAATGATTGGAATTCACGCATTATTGTTAGTCAGAGTTTTGGATTTATATGTCTGAGTTTTAATCTTTGATGCTTGTCCGACTTTCATCCTTGTAAGGGTGGTGTCTGAGTTTTGATTCATGAATAAAGTCCGAATATTATACTTAATAACTAGTCCGAATTATTTGATGATCACACATGTAGTCCGAGCTTTTAAACAAGCACATGGAGGTCCGACTTTCTTAATGAAACACATGATAAAGTCCTAGTTTCTATATGTTGATAAGTCCGAGTTTTATATGGGGAAGGGAGTCCGAATTTCTTAGTGTTGTGATGTTGTCCGAGTTTTGTGAGCCTTTCTCATGTCCGACTTTTGTGAAGGCCCTTGGTCCGAGTTTAGGGCTCTAAGGCCTTGGTCCGAGTTTTAATCCCCAACCATATGTCCGACCTTTGTGACCCCCCTACCCTTGTCCGAGTTTTAACCCCTTGCCACTTGGTCCGAACTTTAAACCCCCACCCCCCTCATGGTCCGACTTTTAAACAGGGGAAGCCCCCTCTCCTTCTTGTCCGAGTTTTAAGGTGGCCCGTGGTCCGACTTTGTGGGTGATTTTATGTCAGAAGTTTGTATGTTTTTACATGATGCCTAGTTTAATGAATGTACACGCGATTCGACTTTCAATATTGAACTGTCTGAGTTTTAATTGAATATAGGATCTGAGGTATAGTGATGATACATGCCCTGAATTCAGATAATACTTGAAGAGACAGAATGAATTACGATGCCTAAATCAGAATCCTGTATGATATTATGTGATTATATGATAATGTACGTTACTAGGTGATGCGGTATGCATGAACGATCTTTATTATAGCATTCTGTGCACGATAATCACACCAAACACGATTGCTTGGATATCAAAGACTTATAAACCCTAATTGTCTACAAACACTTACATCGTATCATGTGCAATGAATCCTAGGTCGTGTGTAACGGACTAAGACAGTTAATAAACCCTAGAAGCAATAACATACGAGCAAACCAAGGTGAGTTCACACAGCCAAGGCATGGGATTCCCGGGTTGGGAATTGGGTTGGAAAGATTTGAATTGGATAATTACTCGTACTTACACTATTGCTAGACTATATACCATCGTCCTCAGGTTAGTCGGGACACTTACGTAAAACCTACGTAAACTAGTATCAACCACTATCTCCCGGGTCGGGAGGACACTTACGTAAAACCTACGTAAACTCATGCCTACTACTGTCTTCCAGGTCGGAAGGAAACTTACGTAAAACCTACGTAAACCCGACGCGTACCACTGTCCTCGGGGAAGGGCACTCACGTAAAACCTACGTGACCTTGTACGTATTCCTGTTCTCGGATTAAGAAGAACACATGGTTACAATAGTCTAGTAAGGATAAACATGGGAAGCCCCCATTAGTAATAAATATAATCACGGGAAACCCCCCACTAATAGTACATACATACGTGGGAAGCCCCCACCAAATGAACATACATATTACTGCTACGAACTTACTTTCTGTGAACTCGCTCAACTAGTTGTTGACTCTCTGCTACATGCCTTGCAGGTCGTTAGATACATGGAGCTTGCACAGGGAGGAGCAGGTCGTTGTGGAGCATGGATCATGGATGTTTTGTTAAAACATTTAAACATTTGAACTATGATATACATTGGGTTTTCATACTTATGCTTCCGCTACACTTGATACTATAATTATGTTTTGAACACCTATCATATTGAATGATTGGTTTGCGTTTATTTTACTTGATATTAATTACATATTCAATATGATTGGTGGCTTGATCCTGGTCAGTCACGCTCCCAAGCGGTGATATTCCGCAGGTGGATTTTGGGGGTGTGACAGATTGGTATCAGAGCCATTGGTTATAGAGAACTTGGTTTTAATATGGGAAAACGTTTTTATTAAAACCAGACTATAACCAAAACAGTACTCTCAACGATCCACAACGACGCTTCGCTCCACGTGCAAGACTCAACATCCTAGGTAATAAGGTTTATATTTATTGCCTACATGCTAGAATTGCATAGAACTTTGCTCGTAGTATGCTTAGATTACATTGCTCATTACTTGTTATTGCTTGAGAACACCTATGTGCTTACACTCTTCTGTCATCGCACTATTCGCGAACCTTTCTCACTTATGTTGCCTTTGATATGAAGATCAATGGCTGGACGCATTAACATGACTCAAGCCCAGTTGACGGCTCTTATCAATGAACAAGTTGATGTGGCACTTGCAGCTGCAAACGCAGGAGGTATACCCTGCAGTCGTAACTCATCCTAGGATCTTTAGATCCTACGTTCCTAAACAACTCTTATGTTTAACCTCGTTCTGTTCTTACACATTAGGTCAACACGCTCATCAGCCTGTTTGTACTTTCAAGAACTTCATGGACTGTCGTCCAAGCACATTCAGTGGCACCGAGGGGGCAGTGGGACTCCTCCATTGGCTTGAGAAGCTAGAATTAGTATTCGAAATGTGTGAATGCCCTGAGGCTCGCAGGGTCAAGTACGCCACTGGTACTTTGGAAGGAATCGCGTTAACTTGGTGGATCGCGCAAGTACAGATCCTAGGGTTGGCAGCTGCTAACGCTACCCCTTGGAATGATTTCAAGGAATTGATCAAAAGGGAATACTGCACACGGGAAGATATTCACAAGTTGGAAGATGAGTTCTACCATCTGAAAATGACTGGGTCAGAAATCGAAGCTTATACTAAACGGTCGAACGAACTGGCCGTGCTGTGTCCAACTATGGTGGACCCTCCAATTAAGCGTATTGAGTTGTACCTCAAGGGATTAGCGCCAGAGATCCAGAGCCATGTGACATCGGCTAATCTTGATAATATCCAGGCTATTCAGCGCCTTGCTCATCGTATTACGGATCAGGCAGTGGAACAGAACAAGCTGCCAAAACGCATCAGTGCTACCACTACTGCTGTTACTACTTCTGCTACTCCCAGTGACAACAAAAGAAAATGGGATGGGGATTCCAGTAAAGGTTCAGCTTCAGTTCAGTCACAGGTACAACAGCAAAAGACTGACAGTTATCAGAGTCCCAGTCAGCACTCTTCAGGAAATCAGGGGCAGGGTGGATATCGGGGGTGTAGGATCGTTTGTCGATCTGACGAGTCGTTCAGAAGAGTGCTTAGACTAATTCAGAGGCGGAATTCATTGAATTAGTCTTCGTAGAGCTTGATTTCACTACTTAACGTCTCCTGTATTGATTAACTGTCAAAATACAAGCTCTTGGAGACAAACGGGCAGAGCTTCGCCGTTACACACACACATACGCTATTATTGGAACCGCTCAAATGACCCCCATATATATAGACCTTCTGGTTCGCTTATATGGACATGTCCATATAAGTGACCCACTCATCTCGTCACAAAAGCGATCCATATTAGTGACATATGAGCGATCCTATATATATAGTGACACAAAAGCGGTCCACACTATATACCCTATAAGCGACTCTATCTAATACAAGATTTCTCGTTTACTGTTCACAATACACTTAGCCCTACCCTAAGACTCAAACGAAGATGTAGTCGACAGACAACTGCACCAACAGACTCCCCCTTGAATGTTGACGGAATCTTCAGTGAGAGTCTTCAATCATTCACAGCTCTTCAATCTTGTTCGATCTTCTTCAGGAACTCTGCCTGGAATCAAATCTTCTTCAGAAATTCCTTCCTGAAACCATATGCTTGGATCTTTCTCTGGTTTTAACTTTCGTCAGACTGCCCCTATCATCATGCTGGGATCTCTGTCTGGAAATCGTTATCACCATTGAAATCAACTCCTGGCTTTCTCTGTTTAAGCTCTTCTCTGGTTCTGATGTGTCTCCTGGCTATCTGTAGCAACAGGATCAGAAACCTGCAAAACTCAACCACTCTATCACAAACCAAAATAATTGTGATTCAACTTAATGAATCAACTAATCATTTGATACTTTTTACAATTAAACACTAATCACAAATTTGAAAATTTCTGATTCAACCTAATGAATCATTTTAAACATTTCAAACGACTTAACCAACCTGTCTGTTCATCAAGTTTAGCCTTTGAGATTTTGAAAATCAGCTCTTCAACATCAGTCGTCGAAAATCTTTTTGGATTTTTCAAAATATGAAACGTAAATGCAAAGACAGAAATTTAAATGCAAAATAAACATATTTTTGTGAGTTTGTGCAAGAGGATCATACCAGTTTTTTTTAGACACATCACAAGCACCGTTAAGCTTCTAATCGTTTTAAGTTCTAAACGATTCACGTAGATTGACGATATAATTGTCCTCTTAAATTTTCATACAATTTTCAATCTATTCAGGATACTATTTAGGTATTTTATGAACTTAGTTCAATTCATGTGTCCCACCTCTTGAATATACTCCCGTATCCAGAATCCCAATATTCAGTCTTACAGGTATGAATACTACAATGATGTCTGTACATAAATTAGGGGAAAAAAATGCGAGAACTGAGGGATCTCAGGTCAGAACTTCCGTTCAGCAGAGAGATATCAGCTTCGACTTAGCAGTGTGTCCCCTTTAGAGGATCTTTTCAGCTACAACAGATGATTATCAATTTTATTTTCTAATCAACTGAGGGCTTTATGCTATGTTTCAAGCATTTTGCGGAAAGTATTAGCCAAGGACTAGGTCAGAACTACCGTTCAGCAGAAGTCCCGGAATAATACCCCAGACATCAAAGAGTATAAACACCTAGTATATCAGAATATGAGACCTTTCAAACGATATTTCAGGGGTTACCTATATATCCAAGTAGTGTTCCCCACGAATTTCACAAGTTTGAAATTTTATGTTTATATCCCGAATAAATCTACTACATGTACGAAAACCTATCGTCACATCATCAGTGAGACCGTTTATCACATTTGGCATTACATTTCTTTAGCGTGCTGTGATAGTCCTACTGATTTACTATCATTTCCTCTTGTTTCGCAACAAACTCGTTTTTTTTTTAATTTTTCAATGTTTTTGACATTTTCAAATTTTCTAATTTTTTAAAAATTTTACTCCCCCTAAAATCAAAATATGTTTCAATTTTGATTTTCTGGGAAAATTTGAAACAAACTGTAAAAAAAATGACAACATGATGAGAATCACTTCAATTCTCCATCCACTTGGCATAAACAATCAGAACTCCCCCTCACACCAAACTATTTTCCCATAATGATTTCAAAACACTTAAGTTTGTTTTAATCAAAATGGTTTTTCCGGAAAACTTAGTTTGTTTACCAAACAATTTAGGTACGGGGTTACTTCATCAACTTGTTTACCAAATTCTTGAGTGATAACTAAATCAAGTCCAATTCAATGACCTTGATTTAATCACTTGTAAAATCTACACCAATCACTACCATACAACCACTTGTAGGTTTAGCAATTAAGCTTATCAAACCTATTTTTCAACCAATTACCATCTTTTGGTTGAATTCTCAAGGTGCCGATTCCTACTCCTCGCTTACAAACCTGGGAGTTCCGGCAAGTCCTGCAACTTTTCAAACAGATTTAGAAAGATGCCGATTCATGATCCACAATACCATCTTGGGATCTCCGGCAAGTCAGGGTTTTTCATTTAAAAAGATCCACCCAAGCCCGACCAGCCTTGGGTGTTTTCGACAATTTTTCCTCAACCAATGGCTCTTCTGGCTTTGACGAACCAGAATCATTGCCTGAATGTGGCTTGTCTGACTTTACTGAGTCAGATTCATCGCCGACATGTGGCTCCTTTGTTTCCGAAGAAACAGATTCATCGCCACAGAATGTTACCTTCTTCTTCTTCTTCTCCTCTTTTGTCCCCAGATTTGTATCTGATGAATTCTTTTTGCTTGTCTTTGCAACTGAGGGAGTAGATTCATCAGAACTGTTATTCTGTTTGTCCCGTGAACCCGAGGACAAAATCTTCTCGAGATATTCTCTTGCCTTCTTTCTCTTTTTCCTCAGTCTGTCTTTCTGCCCCTGTGAAAGTTTAACTTTCTTTTCCTGAATTGACTGTTCTTGAACTTTAGGTTTCAGAACCTTCTGTTCCTGGGGCTTGACTTTGACTGGAATCTTTGCCGATTTCTGAGAATTAGCCCTCAATCTTTCATTTGATTTCCTTGGGCAATCTCTGGAAATGTGACCTTTGATGTTGCAATTAAAGCACCGTCTGGTCTCAAAACTCCAATTCCGGCAGTTAACAGCAATGTGTCCTTGATAACCGCATCGGTAACACACTCTGTTATCGTACCAATCACCATTTTGAGTCTAAACGCTCAGATCAAAGCATTGTTTGGCTTGGTGATATTCCTTCTTCAAGTTTGCTGGATTTGGCGCTTTAGCACTGTGGTCCGACCTGCACCACTTATTACCAACAATTTTTGAGTTTTCATTTTTTACTTTTGATTGGATGAACGATCTGATGAACTTTTAATATCCTTTTGAATGATTTTCTCATTTTTAATTTTTTGTTTCTGTTCTGCTTTCTTCTTCAAAGGTTTTTGCTTCGAGCATTCACCCTTTTCAGTTGATTGTAGAACAGTTTTCTGAAATTTTTCTTGTTTATCATCAGATTTTTCATCACAATCTTTAACTTTGACTTTGTCAAAGTTTGTGACATTGTCACTCATTGGAACAGAATTGATTGGTTTTGGACAGGGAAAATTCAAACTGTCTGATTGAGTCACAAAATCTATCAATTTCTTTTCAAGTTCATCAATCTTGATTCTTGAATTTTCAGCTTCTTTTTCAAGCTGAGAAATTCGTTCAAGATGAGACTTGATAGATTTTTCATTCTCATTCTTCATGTTTTCAAGAACAGATTTTTCATTTTCCAAGACATTTATCTGTTCTTGAAATTTCACTTCATTAGCTTTCAGATTTTTGTTCTCCAATTTTATCCAGAAATCTTCATCTTCTGATGATTTCTGTTTGCTTTCAAAAACCTTTACATTTTCTTTCAAAATTTTGTTTTCTGATGTCAAACTGTTCAATTTACCCAACAGTTTGTCATTTTCAATTTTCAATTTCTCACAATTGTCTTGAACCATAAGAATCTGCTTATCATCAGCTTGCTTCACATCTTCTAACTTCTTGACTTCCGAGGTCAAACTTTCCGCATCCTTCAAGAGTTTGTCATTTTCAGTCTTGAAGCAGTCACATTTTGAGCATGCTGATGCAGAACTTGAAGATCCAAACTCTACAGATTCTTCGATCTTTGGAGTATCCTTTGTTTCCATCTTGTCGATTCCTGCACGAAAGAGTTTAACAAAATCAAAAGGATTCATATTATCATCAATATAACATTTCCTTTTGATATCATATTTCAGAGTACTCTTTGTTGCAAGAAATACACAAACTCTTCTATTAACTTCAATGAGTACATCCAGCTCCAATCTATCTAAATTCTTTTCCATCTCAGACAAAAATTCCCTCCTTTTCTTTTCTTCCTTATACCACTCTGCTCTAACTTCATTAAAGAACTGATATGGAAAAAGCCCTGGAAAGAAATCTCTCTGTTTTAGCTCAACCATAAACTCATCCCATTTAGCAGGTAATGCAGTTGTCAATTTTGATAGATATTCATCATTCGACATCTTAATACCCCTATACCACATATTGTCCGTTAAAATTTTAAACCGGTTTTCTATTTCTTTCAACGTTTCCTCCTTTTCACATATGAATAGTTCAAAACTTTCAGTCCAAATATCCAAGCTTACATTTCTATAATCGGTATCCATATTTCTCATATACCAATTATTAAAATCCTCAAGCTTATTGTTTTCTTGTTCATCGAATAACATCGTCATTTTTCACAAAAACTCAGCACGTGTTTGTTGACTAAAAAGCGAATCAGAACAACAATCGGACACAAAAGCGAACTAATTGGGCCAAATAAGCGAACTATAATGAACCAAATAAGTGGTCCAGACTAGCTGTCCGAATAAACGATCCAGAAATGGTCCAAATAAGCGATCCACAATCAGTCGTATAAACGGTCCAAAGCAGTTCGAATAAGCGGTCCAAACAAGGTCAAATGAGCGGTTCAAATGAGTTAATTTGGAGCGGACCAGGTCACTTGACTGAATAAGCGATCCACAATTAACCAAATGAGCGGCCCACAAATGTGAAATTACGAGCGGTCCAGAATAGTTCAGAAAAGCGATCAGCTTTCGGACATCATTTTGATGTACAATTTCTTCGAATTTCGACACCAAACTTTCAAGGATTTAACTCTATGCTATCGTGCACAATCCCTGAGATTTTGAGACGATTCTGACCGTTAAAACTTCTCGAACTAAGAAAAGAAGGTGTAGAAACCAGAAATTTGAGCGAAAATCGAGCTAAACGGCAAGAACTCTTCCTCCTGAGCTCTGATACCACTTGTAGGATCGTTTGTCGATCTGACGAGTCGTTCAGAAGAGTGCTTAGACTAATTCAGAGGCGAAATTCATTGAATTAGTCTTCGTAGAGCTTGATTTCACTACTTAACGTCTCCTGTATTGATTAACTGTCAAAATACAAGCTCTTGGAGACAAACGGGCAGAGCTTCGCCGTTACACACACACATATGCTATTATTGGAACCGCTCAAATGACCCCCATATATATAGACCTTCTGGTTCGCTTATATGGACATGTCCATATAAGCGACCCACTCATCTCGTCACAAAAGCGATCCATATTAGTGACATATGAGCGATCCTATATATATAGTGACACAAAAGCGGTCCACACTATATACCCTATAACCGACCCTATCTAATACAAGATTTCTTGTTTACTGTTCACAATACACTTAGCCCTACCCTAAGACTCGAACGAAGATGTAGTCGACAGACAACTGCACCAACATGGGGATTCACCCATTGTGTAATAGGTGCAACAGGCACCACAATAGACGGTGTCGTAAGGAGCGTTGTCAGAGATGTCTCAAGTTAGGGCATGAAGCTAAAGACTGCAGGAGTTC
Organism: Helianthus annuus; assembly: GCF_002127325.2. Taxonomy (NCBI): domain Eukaryota; kingdom Viridiplantae; phylum Streptophyta; class Magnoliopsida; order Asterales; family Asteraceae; genus Helianthus; species Helianthus annuus. The sequence goes on along the minus strand of NC_035443.2, from coordinate 78,019,585 downwards.
GCGACCTGCAAATCAGAATCAGCAACACCCACCACCAGCTCCACAGAACCAGCATCAGCAGCAGCAACAGCGGGGCAACAGGGGATGTTTTCAGTGTGGGGCTGAAGGTCATTTCAAGCGTGATTGCCCGCAGTTGAACCAGAACCAGAATCGCAACAATAACAACAATCAGGGAAATGGCAACAACAACAATGGTGGGAACAACAACGGCAATGAAGCAAGGGGTCGTGCATTTGTGTTGGGGCAGGGTGATGCCAGAAATGATCCCAACGTAGTCATGGGTAAGTTTCTTCTTGACAACTTTTATGTTACTGTATTGTTTGATTCGGGTGCGGATACAAGTTATGTGTCTGTGAAAGTTAGCCAGATGTTAAAACGTGCACCAACTCCCCTAAACACCAAACATGTCGTAGCGTTAGCTAATGGTAAAAGTCTAGAAGCTACACACATAGTTCAGGGTTGTAATCTTATCCTCGCTGGTCAGACTTTCTCCATCGACCTCATTCCTATAGTTCTGGGTAGTTCGACATCGTCATCGGCATGGATTGGTTATCCAAGCAGCAATCGGAGATCTTATGTAAGGAGAAGATCATTCGTATTCCTCGTTCTGGTAAGGAACCTCTCAAAGTTCAAGGTGACAAGAGTGGTGCTGTGGTTGGCATCATCTCTTTCCTGAAGGCTCAGAAATGTTTACGAAAGGGTCACACTGCCATTTTGGCACTTGTTAATGATGCAGCGACGAAAGAGAAAAGAATAGAGGATATTCCAGTTGTACGCGAATTTCCTCAAGTGTTTCCTGAAGATTTACCTGGTCTACCGCCTCATCGTCAGGTCGAGTTTCAAGTCGAGCTAGCTCCGGGAGCAGCACCTATAGCTCGCGCACCATATCGTTTAGCTCCAACTGAACTGGAGGAACTGTCAAAGCAACTACAAGAGCTCTTGGATAAGGGCTTCATTCGTCCAAGCTCTTCGCCTTGGGGAGCTCCAGTATTATTCGTGAAAAAGAAGGATGGCACTTTCAGGATGTGTATAGATTACCGCGAACTGAACAAGGTCACAGTGAAGAACCGTTATCCTCTTCCACGCATTGACGATTTATTCGACCAGTTGCAAGGGTCGAGTTACTACTCCAAGATCGACCTTAGGTCCGGTTACCATCAGCTGAGAGTCCGGGATGAGGACGTCTCCAAGACAGCATTCAGAACTCGCTACGGCCGTTACGAGTTTCTAGTTATGCCATTCGGGCTTACGAACGCGCCTGCAGTTTTCATGGATCTTATGAACGCAAACCCTATCTTGACAAGTTCGTCATTGTCTTCATCGACGACATTTTGATCTACTCCAAGAGTCAGGAGGAACACGAGCAGCACTTACGTCTTATCTTGGAACTTCTTCGAAAGGAGCAATTGTACGCAAAGTTTTCAAAATGTGACTTCTGGCTTCGTGAAGTCCACTTTCTAGGCCATGTGGTGAACAGGGATGGGATTCATGTCGATCCATCCAAGGTAGATTCGATCAGAAATTGGCAAGCGCCTCGCACACTAATGGAAATACGCCAATTCTTGGGTTTGGCGGGGTACTACAGACGATTCATTAAAGACTTTTCGAAGATCGCACAGCCGCTTACTATGCTGACACAGAAAGGTGTTACCTATCGTTGGGGTAATACACAAGAAACTGCTTTTCAGTACCTAAAGGATAGGCTTTGCAGCGCGCCAATTCTCTCATTTCCAGAGGGCACAGACGATTTTGTAGTATATTGTGACGCATCAATACAGGGGCTTGGTTGTGTATTGATGCAGCGGGATAAAGTTATTGCCTACGCTTCGCGACGACTCAAAGTTCATGAACGGAACTATACGACGCACGATTTAGAGCTGGGAGCTGTTGTTTTCGCGCTTAAGATATGGCGACACTACTTGTACGGTACCAAGTGCACTATTTACACCGATCACAGGAGTCTCGAGCATATCTTCAAGCAGAAGGAATTGAACATGCGTCAACGACGGTGGGTCGAACTGCTTAATGATTACGAATGCGCCATCAAGGACCATCCAGGCAAAGCCAATGTCGTGGCTGACGCACTCAGTCGAAAAGACACTCTACCTAGGCGTGTACGAGATTTGCAGCTCACTATTCAGTCTGATCTTCCTGCACAGATACGAGATGCCCAGGTGGAAGCATTGAAACCAGAAAACGTCCGGGCTGAAGCCTTACGCGGCTCAAGGCAACGATTAGAACAAAGGGAAGACGGCGCCTACTATGTAACAGGACGTATTTGGGTCCCACTATATGGCGGTTTACGAGAACTTGTGATGGATGAAGCTCATAAGTCTCGCTACTCGATACATCCAGGTTCGGATAAGATGTACCACGATCTTAGAACTACATATTGGTGGCCTAGCATGAAGGCCCACATAGCAACTTACGTCGGCAAGTGTTTGACTTGTGCGAGGGTCAAGACAGAGTACCAGAAACCCTCAGGCCTACTGCAACAACCCAGGATACCACAGTGGAAATGGGAAGAAATTTCCATGGATTTTGTCACTGGCCTACCTAGATCACAGCGCGGGAATGATACTATTTGGGTGATCGTTGATCGACTCACAAAGTCTGCTCATTTCTTGGCTATCAAAGAAACAGATAAGTTCTCTACGTTAGCAGACATCTACTTGAAAGAAGTTGTTTCGAGGCACGGGGTGCCAACCTCTATTATTTCGGATCGGGATGCACGATTCACTTCAAAACTATGGCAAGCAATGCACAAAGCTTTTGGATCTCGATTAGACATGAGTACAGCTTATCACCCTCAGATGGATGGGCAGTCTGAGCGCACGATCCAAACTCTAGAAGACATGCTTCGGACGTGTGTTATCGATTTCGGCAACAGCTGGGAAAAACACCTCCCGTTAGTGGAGTTTTCGTACAATAACAGTTACCACACCAGCATACAAGCCGCTCCATTCGAGGCATTGTACGGACGTAAATGCCGGTCACCTCTCTGTTGGGCAGAGGTGGGGGATAGTCAGATTACAGGTCCAGAAATGGTAGTTGACGCTACTGAACGAATAGCACAAATATGACAACGCATGGCGGCAGCTCGTGATCGCTAGAAAAGTTATGCTGATAAACGCAGAAAACCGCTCGAGTTCCAAGTTGCGGATCGAGTGCACTCAAAGTCTCACCCTGGAAGGGTGTGGTTCGTTTTGGTAAACGAGGCAAGCTCAATCCACGGTATGTGGGACCATTCGAAATCACTGAAAGAATAGGCAAGGTAGCCTACAGACTAAACCTACCAGCTGAACTCGGTGCAGTTCACAACGTATTCCACGTGTCGAATCTGAAGAAGTGTCTGTCAGATGAGACTCTCATAGTTCCTTTTAAGGAACTCACTATCGACGAGCGGTTGCAGTTCGTCGAGGAACCAGTTGAAATCACGGACCGGGATGTCAAGGTCCTCAAGAACACTAGAATACCTCTTGTACGAGTTCGTTGGAACTCCAGTCGTGGCCCAGAGTATACCTGGGAACGCGAAGATCAAATGAAACTCAAGTATCCCCAGTTATTCGGAACCAATGCAACTACTACTGAGGCTGAAGCTACTACAGCAGAATTTCGGGACGAAATTCCAAATCAACGGGGGGATGATGTGACACCCCAGGAAAATCAGTAAACGATATAACTTACCTAGCTTCCTCAGTAACCGCATGCTAAATTTCGGGACGAAATTTCTTTCAAGTTGGGGATAATGTGACAACTCGAGTTTCCAAGATCCTATTTTCGCATTTATTGCACGTTCATTGTTTGTTTAGTGGTTTACTTGCACATTTAATTTGTTGTGGAACTGTAACGTTTTGATACAATGAAGTGTATTGTGTGATTGTGCATGGTTATGTGTTAATTATGAAAGACTTGTCAAATATATGAACTTGGTGGTGAAACTGTGAAATTGTTTGGGATGGTGTACTTATGTAAAAGTTAATACTTGAGGATGTAGAGAGTAATTAGTGAAATCCTAGTGATACTTAACCCTAATCCCTTTTCACTAATCATTACACAAACCAAAACACGTACTTTCATTCTTTGATTCTCTGGTAATCATCATCTCCATCACAAGCACAAGTCTCCTACATCAATCTTAGTCTTGCCATCTAGTTAGAATCAATCCAAGGTAAATGGTTATTGATTGTTTGATTGTTTTCAATTCTTGGTTATGTAATTCTTGCAAACCCTAGTTCCACATGAAATGATTCTGTGTTCTTGAATTCTGATTATTGAGAATTGATGCTGATTGTTGTGTAAGTATTGTCTGATGATTTAGATGATTGATTTGTCAAAACTATTGATTTACTGATTCGTTACTGCAATGCAAAAGTGATGAGTTTAGGGTTTCTGGTCGTATGAACATAAAACGTAACTGTTCTGATTCTTTTGATTCTGTGCAATGATTGGAATTCACGCATTATTGTTAGTCAGAGTTTTGGATTTGTATGTCTGAGTTTTAATCTTTGATGCTTGTCCGACTTTCATCCTTGTAAGGGTGGTGTCTGAGTTTTGATTCATGAATAAAGTCCGAATATTATACTTAATAACTAGTCCGAATTATTTGATGATCACACATGTAGTCCGAGCTTTTAAACAAGCACATGGAGGTCCGACTTTCTTAATGAAACACATGATAAGGTCCGAGTTTCTATATGTTGATAAGTCCGAGTTTTATATGGGGAAGGGAGTCCGAATTTCTTAGTGTTGTGATGTTGTCCGAGTTTTGTGAGCCTTTCTCATGTCCGACTTTTGTGAAGGCCCTTGGTCCGAGTTTAGGGCTCTAAGGCCTTGGTCCGAGTTTTAATCCCCAACCATATGTCCGACCTTTGTGACCCCCCCTACCCTTGTCCGAGTTTTAACCCCTTGCCACTTGGTCCGAACTTTAAACCCCACCCCCCTCATGGTCCGACTTTTAAACAGGGGAAGCACCCTCTCCTTCTTGTCCGAGTTTTAAGGTGGCCCATGGTCCGACTTTGTGGGTGATTTTATGTCAGAAGTTTGTATGTTTTTACATGATGCCTAGTTTAATGAATGTACACGCGATTCGACTTTCAATATTGAACTGTCTGAGTTTTAATTGAATATAGGATCTGAGGTATAGTGATGATACATGCCCTGAATTCAGATAATACTTGAAGAGACAGAATGAATTAGGACGCCTAGATCAGAATCCTGTATGATATTATGTGACTATATGATAATGTACGTTACTAGGTGATGTGGTATGCATGAACAATCTTTATTATAGCATTCTGTGCACGATAATCACACCGAACACGATTGCTTGGATATCAAAGACTTATAAACCCTAATTGTCTATAAACACTTACATCGTATCATGTGCAATGAATCCTAGGTCGTGTGTAACTGACTAAGACAGTTAATAAACCCTAGAAGCAATAACATACCGAGCAAACCAAGGTGAGTTCACACAGCCAAGGCATGGGATTCCCGGGTTGGGAATTGGGTTGGAAAGATTTGAATTGGATAATTACTCGTACTTACACTATTGCTAGACTATATACCATCGTCCTCAGGTTAGTCAGGACACTTACGTAAAACCTACGTAAACTAGTATCAACCACTGTCTCCCGGGTCGGGAGGACACTTACGTAAAACCTACGTAAACTCATGCCTACTACTGTCTTCCGTGTCGGAAGGACACTTACGTAAAACCTACGTAAACCCCACGCGTACCACTGTCCTCGGGGAAGGGCACTCACGTAAAACCTACGTGACCTTGTACGTATTCCTGTTCTCGGATTAAGAAGAACACATGGTTACAATAGTCTAGTAAGGATAAACATGGGAAGCCCCCCATTAGTAATAAATATAATCACGGGAAACCCCCCACTAATAGTACATACATACGTGGGAAGCCCCCACCAAATGAACATACGTATTACTGCTACGAACTTACTTTCTGTGAACTCGCTCAACTAGTTGTTGACTCTCTGCTGCATGCCTTGCAGGTCGTTAGATACATGGAGCATGGATCGTGGATGTTTTGTTAAAACATTTAAACATTTGATCTATGATATACATTGGGTTTTCATACTTATGCTTCCGCTACACTTGATACTATAATTATGTTTTGAACACCTATCGTATTGAATGATTGGTTTGCGTTTATTTTACTTGATATTAATTACATGTTCAATATGATTGGTGGCTTGATCTTGGTCAGTCACGCTCCCAAGCGGTGATATTCCGCAGGTGGATTTTGGGGGTGTGACACAGAATAACTTGACAAGTGTCGGGAATCAAAATTGTCATAAAAAGTAGCCTAAAGAACACTAAACTGCGCAATTTAGCACCTTAACGAATCGGTGACCAAAGGAACAACCGGACACTACCCGAAACACCAAAATTTAACTAGAAGCATTGTTTTAATGTTACAAAGCAAGTTATGATCACTAAACATCATAATACCTCCTAAAACACCTAAACACACGTAAACCCCTAAATTAACACTTAAACACCAACTAGATCATGTAACTTGGAATTGGATTGGAACTAGGACCCCCCCCCCCCTCAAGGACGGTTACAAAGTGGGCCCCACACTTTGATTTCTTTAAATATTTTATTAGATATGTTGAGATGATATTAGACACTATAACCACCATGTAATAAAATGTTGGAAGTTAATTTATAAAAACCACAAGTTATGACCTACACTTAGCTTCATCATCTTCAAACTCACATACACTCCTTCTTCTTCTTCTTCTAAACTCACGGCCACACACTTGAAGGACCATCTGAAGAAGCTTTTATCCACTTCAAATTTTCTTCATCTTCTACTTTGATCTTCCCTAGCCTTAGAGCTAGTAGTAAGCTACTTTGATCTTGTTTTTACACTTAATTTTAGTGGTTAAAGTAAGATGTAACTTGGTAATCTAAAGAATCTCAAAAAACATGAAGATGAACATAAACATAAAGCTCTAAATCTTGAAGATCAAAGTTGTTTTAGTGTATGTAGTAGACTTGTTTGTTGATTACTTGTGTTTATGGTGTAGCTCACCATAAGAAGCTTGCTAGATGATGATTAAACACATGATCTAGCAAGTATAAGGATAGATCTTGAGAAAATCATGTTGATCATCCTTTATGTTGAACATGAACTTGAAGATGAACATGGTTTAGTGTAGGATGATTATTCCTGCAAGAAATAAGTCTTGAAAATGTAAGATTTCAAAAATAAGATTTTCAAGAAACTAAAGTTTACTTCAATATTTAACATGGATTGATTTTTGAGAGAAAGAAAACATATTTCGATGGTTAAATAGGACTAGTAATGTGTAAGAAACAAGAAAAATATAAGAAGATTAATTTTTGAAAAATCATCATACAAGTTGTGAAGAATGAATATTCATAAGAATGAGTTTTATAACATAAGACCATAGATTTAGTGTTCTAACAACTTATTAAACAACATGTTAAATTACTACAAATTTTTACTAACTTCAAGTTCATGTCATAATGTAAAAATGCGTATTTTGGCTCATGGTAAGTCATATGAAGATTATTGTTGATTGATGGTGAATTTTTAAAAGAAAATGAAATGCTATTAAGCATGGAAACCTCCGTTTTTAAGGGGAAACTATGCCAAAATTTTCGTAAAAAATAAACACTTAGAAAAATATTTTTAAACAAGTGTTTATAAGTAATTTTTGATCTTGGTTTTTAATATAAAAATTTGCCATAATTTTTGTTATAAAAATTACAAATATTGGAGGTTGATTTTTGATAATAAAATGACTAAGTATATATTTAGGAAAATATATATTTAGATGTCACAAAAGTATGTGCTACTTGTATATTGAATGTATTAGTTATATTAAGATTAGGGACTTGAAAATAATACACCACAACAAAATACTAAAAATTGTAACATGAAAATATTATCAAAATCACAAGAAAATAAATATATAATTTATACCCGAATATTGGACAAACTGGACAAGGACATTGGACTATATATATATATATATATATATATATATATATATATATATATATATATATATATATATATATATATATATATATATATATATATATATATATATATATATATATATATATATATATATATATGGGACCGCTAAAATAAAAACCACCTCCAGTTGAAAAACCACGAGAACCACTTTCTGGCCATTAGATCAAGAAAATGGATGGATGAGATTAAAAGTAATTAAAATTAATATTAAAAACTTTTTGTCTTATTATGTTTTTAATATTTTATTGTTAAAGGGTATATAAGTAAAATTGTTTTTTTTTGTCTTTTTATGTATATTAATTTTTAATTACCTTTTTTCTCCCATTTATTAATTACTTTTTGACTTGATTATTTTTTATTTAGAAACAGATTTTTTTGTTAAACAATTTTTTGAAATCCAATTTTTATTATTATTTTTTTGAGATTTGTTTAAAAAAACGTTTTAAAGAGCCGTTTTTTTACGCCCGGCTTTTCAGGCGTTGTTTTTTTTAACTCGTCGTCATTTACGTTAAAAACTTCACGTTTTGCGTTAAAAAATTTACGTTTTCCGTTTTACGTTAAAAAATTAAGTTTTCCGTTTTTACGCCCGGCTTTTTCACGCGTCGTTTTTTAACGGGTCGTTTTTGCACGCATCGTATTTTAACGGGTCGTTTTTGAACGCGACGTTTTTTACGCGCCGTTTTTTCAAAGCATCGTTTTTTACATGTTTTTTTAACGCGTCGTTTTTTACACGTTTTTTTACACGCCGTTTTTTTACACGTCGTTTTAACGCGCCGTTTTTTTGACGTTTTTTAAACTTTATACGTTTTACGTTAAACTTTTAATACTTTTTACGTTTAACTTTTTACGTTTTACGTTTTACGTAAAAAAAATTACGTTTTACGTTTAAATTTTTACGTTTTACGTAAAACTTTTTACAATTTACGTTTTTCCGTAAAACTTTTTACGTTTAACGTTAAAATTTTTACATTTTACGTTTTTCGTAAAACTTTTTACGTTTTACGTTAAACTTCTTACGTTTTACGTTAAACTTTTTACGTTTTACGTTAAAAAGTTTACGTTTTACGCTTTATGTTATACATTTTTTTTCAGTTTTTTTTACGAAAACTTTTTACGGTTTTAAACTTTATTTAAAAAAAAACTTTTTTACACAAAACGAGTGCACCCAGAAATCACAACTCGGTAGGTGTCTCAGATAGATTGAACTTTCAATATCGACCGGGAAAAAAACATTAAAAACCCAAAAAACAAAAAAAGTTTAGTGGTTTTAAACTTTTTTACAAAAAAAAATAGCGCCAAAACAAAAAAAAAATCTTTTTACGCAAAGACTTTTTTTTTAGGAAAAGTTTTTTTACGCCGCGTTTTTACGCGCCACATTTTTACACCCCGTTTTTTTACGGCATGTTTTTTTACGCCTGTTTATTTACGGTAAATTTCTAAAATGATTAGCAAAAAACAAAATTGAGTATCCTTTCAAATTCATAAACTGATGAGCAAAACATAATTAGTATTTTGAATTAAATACATAAACACAAGACTAATTGACTAAATCAAACACATCATAAGAAACAGTTCTTCCTAAATGGGGACAATAACGATAGAATAAGCATATTGAAACTAGTATGACCAAAACCACACATGCTATGGGGACAATAATTCGTATTCTTCTCCCTGCACCTGAGCTTTGGCTTTTTTCTATCGAGCCTGTGTCAAAACATAATATTCATTTGATATTTCGACGGATAATTATCAAGATAGTAATGAAAATAAATCTTTTTTTTCCGCTTTACCAATATTCATTTGACAGTTAGACGGATAATTATCAAGATAGTAATGAAAATTAAATCTTTTGTTCGGATTTACCTAGCTCTACTGCCGCCGTCGTGAGCGGCGGCGCTACCGCCGACCACCGTCTTCTCTGACTCCTCTCTCTCTCTCGCTCCTAATCTCTCTCTCTCTCGCTCCTGATCTCTCTCTCTTCTTCCGTCTCTCGTTCACGTACTCTCTCTCTGCTCGATCTATAAGTTGCGTGCGTGTGGCTGGCATACCGGCGTCGGTGACACTACCAGTGGTTTCACCGGAGATGAAACAAATGGGAGGGGTCTGTCAGAGAGCCCGTCGACTAGAGGAGTTCGCCGATGTTCAGAGGGATCGGAGAAGAAAGGGGCGCCGGATTTACGAATTTTTGGAGTTTGGATTTTGAGTTTTTGGAGGTGAAGGAGATGAACAGAAGATGAAGATGTGAATGAGTTTGGAGATGAGCTTTAAAAGGAGAGAGGAGAGAGGAAATTAATAATTCAGTGATTTAAATGAAGAGAGAGTGGATGGATTTGACAATTGGGGTAAATGATCAAATTGCCCTTTTTGTTGGCATAATATGATTGGTGGAGAGTGGTTCTTACGGTTCTTACAACTGGGAATGGTTTTCATTTTAGCGGCTTCCTATATATATATATATATATATATATATATTCCAGATATAAGTTCGTAATTCGACAAATGTGATAAACGGTATTTTGAAACCGAAGAAATGGTAAAATATAAATTTTTACAACTATTACAAAATATATCACATTTTGTCAAAGGAGGAAAATATATCATTTTTGAAGTATATATTTTCCTAAACAATTCAAAAGTATATTCTTTTGGTGAAAACTAAAAATATATATTTTTCTAAGTTTAATCTTAAAAATATATTATTTTTAAGATATATATTTGGAAGTATACATATTTTTTCCAAGTAAAATTTATAGGTATTTTTCTAACAAAATTCTCTTAAAATATGTATATTTTAAGAATATAAATTTGGTGATTTTTAGTTGTATAAAAATAATATTCCAGAAAATTTAACACAAATTAAGTATAAATACTTAATAAACACAAGAAAATACGTATTCTTGTACGTATAAATACACACCGGAATACATTACCAATACTTGGCAAAATACGCATATACAAATACATAAGTATGAAAATACACAAATACAAATAAACCTACACTTGGAAAAATACATGTGTGAGAGATACATGCCAAAGCAAGTTAAAAATAAGTATATTATTTTTAACAATATTCCAAATAGTTGGATGAAAAATAGATAAGTTAAAATATCCTTATCTTAACTAATAATTATATAATTTGGAATTATATAATGTATAACAAACGTATAACTCAAAGTATACCAATTCCGAAATAAGTCTTAATAAATAAGACCAAGAGTCGTTACACGACCTAAACGTCTAATTAAACATAGCACGTGTGTAGGTAGTTTATGACCAGTGGGAAAAGATCTTTGAGTTTACAGGACAAGCTACACAAACTTGTGAGTTCATGTCCCCCTTTTCTCTTAACTGTTTTTTGATTTATAACTATCGCGGGTGAAATACATGTCAACATGGGTATGATTTGGCTATGAAATGAACTATTAGATCATGTGAGCATAGGCAGAAACTGAAGTGCCGTTAACTCTTTTAAGAACCATGGACAAGGGTTAGATCTAACGGGTACGGCCGAGCCCTACTCATGGTCCTTGTGTGACCACTTAAAGTGCTGTTGTGTCCCAGTCGAGGTGATTCGACAACGATCAAGGTGATTTGACACAGTCAAGGTGATTTGATACAGTCAAGGTGATTTGACACAGTCGAGGTGATTTGACACAGTCGAGGTGATTCAACACAGTCGAGGTGATTCGACACTAATAATCGTCTACTTGGGTTGAGTACTCCCTATGTCGTCACATGTATTAATGTCCTTGCAAAACATTAATTGATCTGTTCATAGACGCTTTACATACCTGTTTTCAAAGGAATCTCTCAAACGTTTACAAGTTTATTGGAACTCATACAAAACGCATGAACTCGCTCAACTTTTATTGATGTTTTCATAATTACATGTATTTCAGGAAACAAGATGGGTCTTGGGCGCTGGTGTTGTTTTCAAGATGTAAAGTTCAAGTCTAGATGTCATCTACTTTTGTTAGTTTGTAACTTAACCCGAGGTTATGTTGGTTGAAACTTAAATGACTTGTGTTTGTAATGTTTTAAAACTTATGAATGGATGAACATCATTTTAATCATATAGTTGTTTCTTATAATTGAATGCAATGAAAACCGATCAAGTCACACGTATACGCTTCCGCAAAAGTCAGGGTGTGACATTTACCGCCTAAGTTGACCGACTTGGCAAAATCCGGTAGTAGACCTCCGATTACCGCCTAGGCGCCGATTAATCGGTCGCCTAATCCGATTTCTGCAACATTGGATAAAACACAAAATGACGAACTAGTGACTGACTGCTAAAACACAACGTCAAGAATCTGTTTATGATAAAACACAATGTGATAAAACCAGTTACAACTACTGACTGCTAAAACACAACGTGTCGAATCAGTTACTTGCTGCTAAAACATAACGTGACGAATCAGTTACCGGATGCTGAAACACAATATAGATGTGTTCATAGAAGTGTGTTTTAGTGATAGAACACAAGTGACGAACTAGATGAAATACGAATTGAATGTGAATATGTTGAAGCGGTTGTATTATAATCATTGATTCGCATTTGAAATCAAAGTGATATTTAGTTTCTTTAAAATTCTCATTAGTTAGTTTAGGATATAATAAATTGCATAATTAAAATAATTATCAAATTACTATCATGCGCTTTTGATAAAAATATCTAATTGCCACATGTCGCAAGGATATAACTTCCTACACTTTGTAGGAAAAGTTGGATTTGTAGCAAACTCCTACCCTATATATATATGTGTATATATATATATGTATATATATATATATATATATATATATATATATAACCGCTTTTATAGCGAGAACCAATGTGAACACAACAAAATAAACCCACTACACTACCAAGATCCTAAAAACACCTACCCCCCCCCCCCCCACCCACAAAAAAAAAAAACTAAACACCCCCCCCCCCCACCCAAGTTAAATGCTAAAAACTAAACGATAAAGCTAAACCCCATAAAACCTAAAAATATCTAAAAAACACAAAAAAAAATTTAATTTTTTTTTTTTGAAAACTCGCTACTTTTAGTATCAAAATTTTTTTTACATTTTTTTATTAACGAAAAGTAGCAATTTTTTCAAATAAAATATTTAAAAAAATTTGTGTGTTTTTTAGATTTTTTAGATATTTTTGATTGTGTTTACATTGATTCTCGCGATTCTTGTAATAAAGGATGGTTTCTAACGAATCCTTCTCCTATATAATACAGAAGTATGCTTTGGGAATAAAATAAAGAAAAGAGGATTGCTAGTCTCGATGTCATGGGATGAAAAAGTCAAAATTATAATAAACTTCTTTTTTATTTGAAATGTGATGAGCTTATGGTGTAGATAACAATTATCATTGCAACAAGATTGTATTGGGGGAATGAGATCAAATATAAACACTTATGTTTGTAAAAACCGTAAAATCCAACACATAATTGATAAGTGTTTTTCAATAAAAAATTAGTTTAGGGGTAATTTAGACTTTTCACCATATTTATTTATAACTAATTAAAAATAATTATTAAAACATCCCTAAATCCATGCAAGTTTAATTCAAATCAAAGTTTGAATTTTTTAACATATCCATTATCTAGTAACTCTCCATGATCGAACGAACCTGTAGGAACCACCACAAGAAGTATAATCAGCATAACACTATATTATCAGCACATCGTCCTCAATCGTTCTCCATTATCAACATAAACGACATTAGCACAACATCCTCAATCGTTCTCCATTATCAGCACATCAAATGTGCTGATTATATCTACTTTTGGTGTTTGTTTGTATTATATTGTAATTAACACATAATCAGCACAATTATAAAACAACTTTTGGTAACTTTTTTAAAAGTTACTTTTATAAATAAAAAAGGTATAGCAATATCGTACTCATATTAAAGATAAAAAATACTTGATTTTATGGTATATTTAAAAAAAAAAATAATGAAGTATATAAAAGTTATTTTAGTTTAAAAAACCTTGGTGGAATTTGTATTTAATTGAAAATGGTCAATTGACTAGCAATTTTACGGAATTACCGCTAACATGTTAGTACTAATTTTTAATTATAAGGGTTTTATTTATAATCAACCCCAACCCTTGATTTAAACTATCAATGGTTCAGATCTGTTCTTACGGTTCTTACAGTTAGCACTCTTTGTACAGGATCTCAACCCTGTATTGGGTGGCAATTTCTATGAGTGAGTGGCCCGTAAGTTTTGGTTTGTACAAACAAAAATTTTAGTGGGCCAAAGATTTCGGTTCAATTGTTGATTGAAGTGGAATAGTGCACTTTTTAGTGGACATATGGAATGTTATTTGGACCGAGCCTAATTGTCTATTTGGGATGGTGTTAACTACAGAAGTGAAGCGAAGTTAAGCTGAGATTTGTTAAAACAAATTGTGGGCCTAGGATATATCTTAGTGAGAGCTTGAAATTCATTGGATCAGGCTTCATAGTATGTTTTAGTGGACCACTAGAGCTCGATCAAGAATTAATAAGGTTGGATATATAGAAAATTGCTCAGGTCAACATCGTCACTCTGGGCTATGTTCTTGGGTGTTACTTAAAAATTGTGGCGTGTTACAATTTTTAAGAAGTTCGTGGGTATCATCTGATGTGGTCTAAAATATATACATATTTTTATATAAATACTCAATACACTTTTTACAGTAGTTGGAGTGTCGTTTTGTTTAATATCTACTCGTCCCTTTTATATGTTAATTTGTGGGTTTTAAATAATAATAATCAGTTTAATTAATTATAAAAAAACAAAAATAAAGAAATGAACATTAACAATCATACAATTTGAAAAGTTAATTTTACCAATTAAGTGATTAAATGCGATTGCTGCCTATTCATTTGTTGTCTTGGGCCGTTAATGAACGCAAGGTCAGACCCACTTCACTATTAGTGTACTGTGTGAGCCCAGATCCTTTATGCCTTTTTTAAACCGCCAAATAAATCCAAGTGATGGAAATTGTGTGGAAAAAATATACAAAAGGGACTGGACGAGAATTCAAAAAGAAAAAAAAAAAAAAAAGGAAAGATATGATACACAAAACCATACTGTTCAACGAGAAATATGTAATTCGAATGGAAGAAAGCATAAAGGAGAACAACTTGTTCGACAAGGCTGCTGCCATACTTCACATGACATTATATCATACGGACGAAGATCAAGAAATTTGGAGGATTTATTTAGAGTGGTACAAGGAAGAGGAAGATTGTGATTAAAGAACGTGATTAAAGTTTATTTGTTTCCGGTTAGACTTTTGTTTATTGTTTCAGGTTGATAAAACTTGAATCTCATGACAATATTTTCTAAACATGTTCGCTTTAAATTTATTTTTGTTTCACTTCCGACTATAGGTAGCTAAACTTGTTATGGTTGCTTAGGATTGATGAACTAGACGAACGATTTGAATGACTAATTTTTGGTTTTAAATGAATGTGTTGATTTACATGTCAAAACTTTGAAAACAGATTCTAATTGCTTGCGTGTTGAGTTTGAGAGAGTCTTCATTCAAGAACCAGGTTTAGGATTTCATTCATTAGTCTAGGGATTCTTGCTTGGGTAACCTATTTTTACCATACTTGAGTTTCAGTCTGTAGGATCGTGTGATGACTCGTGATGACCCGAATGAGTCATTCAGAGGAGTTTTGATCTGTTTCAGACGCGGAAAATAAGAAACAGACTTTGAAACAGCTTGCAATTCACTTTAAACACCTTTCAGATTGATATAACACTGATTACATGCAGAAAACACACCGGCAGCACCTCGGTATGAAATTCAGAACCGTTACATCTACTCCTGAGATCTCGCTTGAAATGACTATATATAGGCCAAGGGGTTCCGCTTGAACATGACAATGTGTATTTCAAGCGAAATCACAACTTGTTGATTTCGCTTGAAAGTGACACATGTCATTTCAAGCGGAATCAGCTATTTCAAGCGGAATCACACTAATTTACACTTAAATCTCCTATTTTCTCGTACAACGTGCCCTGATCTAACATATCTAGTACAAGACTCGATACAAGACGAAGACGACAGATGAATGCACCAACAGACTCCCCCTCAGATGTTGACGAGTCTTAAGTGTCGAGTCTTCTTATCTTCAATCTTTATCAGTCTTTGGGCTTTACTCTTTCGATCAGCACCAACAGACTCCCTTCGAACACTAATATCTTCCAGGATTTGAGTCTGGCTCTTGAGCTATCTAATTCTCTTGATCAGATCTCTTGATTCCTTAAGTTCATCAGCATCATCAGCTTCATAATCGTAACCTAGCTCAATTCTAACTTTCTTTGATCTTGTTCCAAGATCGTGACCTGGCTCTTATTCACAGAGTCAGAATCCTCAGGTATCGAAAACCTGGCTCACTTCAAACACAAGCTTCTCAGGATCGATTAACACAGCTCTCACTCAAACCTGCACAGTCTCTTCCACAAACATAAGTTCCATACATTTTAACATTTAATATGAAAAAGTATCCACCAACACAGACTTTTCCTTTTCAAAACAATCAGAATCTCTTTAATCATTTGCAGAAGAATATTCAAACATTTTTTAATTTAACAGACTCCCCCTCAAAATATGCTCATCATGTCTAGCACTTGAAATTTTGAAAATCAGTTCTCCAAAATCAGTTGTCGAAAATATTTTTCAATTTTTCAAAATTTATGCTAAAACACACTCTTTTTGGGTTTTTCTAAGATTTCCAGTGTGTAAAAATGCAATAAAGAAATATTTATAGACAATATTTTTGTAAGTTTGTGTAAAAGGATCATATCAGTTTTTGAGACAAATCATCAACACCGTTAAGCTATATTTCATTTTAAGTTCTAAATAATTCACTTAGGTAGCGTTCGTTTCATGGAATGGAATGGAATGGAATTAGGAAGTTTTTCTTTGTAAAATTGATCTTGGTTGGGAGAGAGAGGAATTTGAAATCCCATGAATTTCTTTAATCAATGAAATTTGTGACTATTTCAACATTCCTTAGAAATCCTTCACTCAAATGAAGGAATGGAATGGAATGTTGAAATAGTCACAAATTTCATTGATTAAAGAAATTCATGGGATTTCAAATTCCTCCCTCCCCCAACCAAGATCAATTTTACAAAGAAAAACTTCCTAATTCCATTCCATTCCATTCCATGAAACGAACGCTACCTTAGATTGTCAGTATATTGGTCCACTTAAATTTTCACACAAAGTTCAACTGTTACGAGATACGAGATTAATGTCTTAAACACTTAAACTTATTCGCGTGTCCCACTACTTGAATATACTCCCGTATCCAGATCCCAATATTCAGTCTTACAGGTGAGTATACCTAGATGATATATGTAGGGGGTTAGGTGCAAAACCGTGAGAGCTCACGTCAACTTCCGTTCAGCAGAGAGATGACGTCTCGACTTTTGGTGTGTCCCCTTTAGAGGATCTTTTCTTCAACAGCACATGATTAGCATTTTTCAATGTTTCATCATTTTTTATGCTGAGGGTGGCGCTATATTTCAAGCATTTGCATAAAGTATTATACGGAGACTAGGTCAGAATTTCCATTCAGCAGAAGTCCTGGGATAATACCCCAGATATCACTAAGCATAAAGACCTAGTATCTCAGAAAGAGGGACCTTTCAAAAAAGATTTCGGTGGTTACCCATATATCCAAGAAAATGTTCCCTATGATATAAGCAAGTTTGAATTTAGGTTTATATCTCGTCACAATCTACTAAATGTGTAAAAACCTATTGGCATATCCGCAGTAAGATTGTTTATCACATTTTTAACTTTCCATATCTTTAGCATGTTGTGATAGTCCACTGATGTACTATCATTTCCTCTTTTTCACAACAAAAACTCTTTTTGATTTTATATGTTTTTGACTTTTCAAATTTTTAATGTTTTTGGATTTTCTGAAATTTTTACTCCCCATAAAATGCAAACACATTTAAAGAAATTTGAAAACAAACTATACAGAAAATTGACAACTGATATCGAATTGCTTCAAATCGCCATCCACTAGGCATAAACAGTCAGAACTCCCCCTTTCAACAAACTATTTTCTCATTAAGATTTCAAAACACTTACGTTTGATTTAATCAAAATGATTTTTCCGGAAAATAAGTTTTGTTTTAACCTCTTGTAGGTTCAGGGTTTATCATCTTGCTTTTTCAGAAATATCACATGTATGAAGATTACATCAAGTTCAACTTAATGACCTTGAGTAATCACTTTGTAAAATCAAATCTGTACCACATGTAGGAGTAAAACATCTACACAAAATCATTTTACCAACAAAGATGCCGATTCCTGCTTCACACTTACCAACCTGGAAGCTTCGGCAAGTCACAACCTGTAAAATTTGAACAATTTTAAAAACTTTCACAAAATCTATTATAACAAGAATGATGCCGATTCCTGATCCGCGATTACAAACTTGGGATCTCCGGCAAGTCCAAATTTTTCAAGGAAATAGAATTTCCACCCAAGTATTACCAACCTTGGGTGTTTTTAACTCTTGTTCAGTAGGGTTATAAGTTGCTTTCTTTGTCGCATAAAAATCTTTAACCCCTTTTACTTTCCCATCAATCATTTTTCCAAATATTTTTTTAACATTTCCATTAAAAACTTTCTCAACATCAAATTCATTCTTCTCAGAATAAAATTGATTCGAGATCTCCACCTTACCAACCTTTTGTTTAAAATTCTCATTTTTCAATGGTGGAATTTTAACATCATCCACTGAAGATACTGATTTTCTTCTTTTACCTCAACTTGTGGCTCCTCTGATTTTGTGGAATCCAGTTCATCGCCAGTTTTCTTATCAAACTTCTTAACAACCCACATTTGGTTGTCTTTGGCTCTCTTTTTGTAAAAATTTTTCTTAGAACACTCACCAACTTCATAAGTTGAATTTTCAAAAATTTTGAATTTTTCAGTTGGTTGTTCATCCTTCTCAACAACTTTTTCTTTAAGTTTTTTAGAAACTCCCTATTTTGTCTTTGCACCATGCAATGTGACCAGCTTCATTGCATTTAAAACAGGTTCGAGTATCCTTTCTGTGAAAAACTCCAGTTCCTATTCTCTTCTTCTCAGCAAGAAACTCCTGGTTTGATTGTCTCCGGAAAGGTTTCTTCTGTTCTTCCTCAACACTTCCTCCTGAAACAAATTATGTTTTTGTTTTAGAATTTTTCTCATTTTTATAATTTTCAGGTGGAATAAAACCTAAACCTTTCTTTTTGAAATTACCGTTATGGTTTGGTTTCTTTTGGACACCAAAACCAGAACTGTAACCTTTTTTCTTGTTTAAATGCTGTTGAATTCTTGAAGTGTGTTTTTTAGGTTTTTCAGTAAGATTTAATTTCTGTCATTTTGAAAACCTTTTTGATCATGTCAAATCGAACACTTCTTATTGGAAACTCTTTGTCAGAGTATAATTTGTCAGAATCATTCAAAGTGTATGCAACTTCAAATGTTTCATCATCCAAATTAGATTTTGATAACAAAAACTCTTTACTGTAAACCCGTTTAACCAATGATTTTTTACTGTTGACTGACGAACTTGATCCTCCAGACTCAGACTTTAACTCAGACTCCTCATCAGTATCCAACACCAGATCGACCACCTTTTTTATTAATTCAGACTCATGATTAGTGTCAGATTATGTGAAAGTGACATCAATGTTTTCTGGTAATTCATCAGTTGTATCGGATTTTAGTTTTATATTGACTGCCTTTTGAACTTGCTCTTCATTTGGTTTTCTGGGAGAATATCCTTCCCAGATTGGAGGCAGACACTTGTTATAGCTAACACTCGGTTTCTTACCAGTATCCTTCTTCTTTGGCTTCTCATCCTGAAACGCTTCAAAACCTGCAACAGTTGGATAAATTCGATCAATAAGATAATCAGAACTAGAATAACTCTGTAATAAGCGTCTGATTCTCTCATTCTCAATTTTCTCAATCTCCAACTCTTGTTTCAGTTTGGCACATTCCTCAATGTAATGATTTATAGCGTTTTGTTTTGTCATCATCACAGCATTCATCATAGTTAATTCCTTTTCTCTTTCAGAATTCGTCTTTTGAAGACCAGTTACTGTTCTGTTCAGAACATCATACGATTCCTTCACATAGTTGAGATTTAACAGTAATTGTTCTTTCATCTTCTCGAACTCAACCAGCTTCTCGTCTTTTGCTGCATATTCCTTGCAAGATTCTAGACACTTAGAGCAAGGCTTGATGACTTCTACAATCTTTTCTACTTCAATTGTTTTCACCACCTCAACCACCTTTTCTGCTTCAACAATCTCCTCAGCAACACTTTTAACTTCTTCATTTTGAACAGCCTCATCTTTTTGAGCAACACTTTTAGATTTCATTTGCTTTTGTTCTTTTGCTGCTCGTCTCTCTTTCAGCTTCTCCAAGCGATCTGCAAAATAAAAATGAAACCTTTCAGGAGATAGATGAGTTTTTGCAACATTAATATGTCTTTCTTCATCATCATCATCACTGTCATCTGTTGGAGATTGATCAAACTCAATTGACTTGTTAGAACTTGTAACATTCGTGCTTGTAATCGTTGTGAACAGTTCAGTTATCAATAAAACAATGTTATTTTATCCCAAAGTTTGTTTGGTTGTGTTTTACATTTTTCATGTTTTGACTTTTGTTCAATTTCAAACTCTACATCGCTTTCTGGAGAGTTATACGCTAACTGGTGCTTAAACGTTCTAAGTTTAATGCGACAAATACTCCGGAACATCAACATATACTCAACATACCTTAAATAACCTTTACATAACTTAGAAATAAGTTTTGAAGGCTTTGGTATGGCAAAAACAAGTTAATTCGCTTACAGGGACTAAACTTGACAAACTGCGAAAGTATGCCAATTTGAACTGTAACGAACATTCCGGAACATGTCCATAATTTAAACATACCCTAAATATCCTTTACATATCTTAGAAATAGGCTTTGAGGGGTTTGGTATGCTAAAACAAACTTTTGGATCATTTTTTGCGCTTGTGCGCATTCCGTCGTAATGAGCCGAACATCGCGATCGTACGACCAAACGAACCAACATCCGGAACATTTTTGAGCATGTTTCATGTCCACAATGTTTAGGCATCATTTTAGGGCCTTAAAGTTGGCTTTACGGGCCTTAGAAGTGTCGGAAATGGCTTAAATACGCAACAGGGACCAAAACTGCCATTTTTGAAAGTATATGCAGATCAGACAGGCCCAGGTGGCCCGCCTGAGTTTCTGCATATCCTGATGCGGGCCGCATGGCACTTCCAGTAACCAAATTTTTGTTTTTTCTTGCAATTTGGCCTTTCAAACACACCAAGGGGCAATGCCCTTTCACCCAATCAAGAGCCAAGGGCCATTTTCAGTAACCACAACATTTTGACAAGTGGACGCTCAAGATCGTGGCACAATATTCAAGAAACGATCCTAACGGCTCTACTTTTCCTATAAATACCCCCCCCCTGTTGCTAAAAACTCACACAATCTGATCAAAATGCTCTAAGTTGATGCCATTGCTTCATACCTGAGCTCTTTGATCTAGATTAGCATTCGGGGATCCTCCGTAAGTCTTCTTTCGTTCTTTTATTCGCTTTTCGAGTCCGAAAGTCAACGTTTTGTTGACTTTCTGCATTGACCAGCCTATGGTCAACCCGAAGTTCATGGAAATTCATAACGTGAGTGTGATCACGATGGTTATAGTCCGTAGTGACTATACCTACTGATTACCACGTTATCTAGGCTCAGTGACGAGTCGTAGTTTCGGCCAAAATGTGCATTCTTGCATATTTTGTAACCAAACTACTCATGAGCATCAAAGCCGTTTGTTTTGATGCCAAACCTGTTTTCTAATCTTAGTTAAGCATGTTCTAACACGCTTAGCTCGTCACTTTTAGTTTAGTGCTTATATAGGGTCGTAAGGTAAGCGATCTAAACCATCGCTTATACTTTCGAACCCGACCCATTTGGTCGATCATTAGGATCCGACCAAACACAATAGTTGACCATAGCTATAACCTTCCGAGGTTATACCTTGTGGTCACGATGTTAGGCGTTCCAAGCGCGTTCTACGCGAACGACGCGTTAAAGTAGCATAAGCTACCTAAACGGGTCGTAATGGGCCGTAAGCACTTAGGTTGAGTTTCATTTTAGTATGTAGGCTTTGTTAAACCATATTTCACGAGTCTCCATACTCGTTGGTTTACGAACCCACATACTATCCGATCCTTCCGATTTTGGTCCGGTATATTAATATAGCTACCTATTAGGTGCCGTTTGATATCCCGTGATCTCTAGCATTATCTGGTTATTATACAAGGAATTCAAAGCAATCTCAGGTGAGTACATAGAACCCCATCTTTTACATGTTTTCGAGGAGTCAATGTGAGTACATTGAACCCCTCTTTTACTGTTTTCCAAACTGTTTTGGGGTGAAACACATGTGCCTATCTGTTACATTCATGCTTTCCATGTTTTCACATCATATGTCGGCTATGTTGTTAGTACATTATAGTACACGATTTCATTACATTTCATGCTATGTATGCCCATTGTGTGCGTACTTAGTACATTGATTTACATTACATCCCTGTTGCATATGTTTACTCAGCATATGGACACATTGATTTACATGAACATTTCTGTTGCATATGTTTACTCAGCATATGGACACATTGATTTACATGAACATTTCTGCTGCATATGTTTACTCAGCATATGGGCACATTGATTTACATGAACATTTCTGCTTCGTATGTTTACTTAGCATACTTAGTACAATTGTTTACATCACATGCCTTCATTTTGTTATGACATTTGTTTTGTTTAACATGGGACAATGCATTCATTAACATTGATCACGCCGTTCGTTAGTAGGTAGTGGTACCATAGGAATTGACAACTCCCGTTCCTGAAATCCTGGGTTTGATAGGACTGTAAGGAATGACCGAATTCGATATACATAACTTAGATAAACCTTTAATTTGTTTAAGGGTTTATCGCCACAGTCTCAAGGCTTGGATGTATGCATATTTCACAATACCGCATAAATGTTAATATCAATAGAGCATGCATTTTTCCACAGAACATAACGTTGATTTAAACCACGTTTTACTTCAACGACTTGTTTTGTGCATTTTACATATGGTTTAAGTTGATACATTTCGCTTACCGTACATGATACATTTTGGGATACACATTACATGATTTACATTGAACATAAACACGTTGACATTGACATACACATTTGGTGGTTTACATTGAACATAGACATTTGACATGGTTTACACAATAAACAATTGAGTTATACAAGAACAATCTTACATGGTGGATGGTTTGGGTAAATGGTTTGAGTAACGTGGAGTATGTAATATGATGCAAACATGGTGGATACGCCGCTGGTACTTCCTATATATAAATGTTTGTATAATATTACATATCTTAGCGTTATCTAAATCATTTCAGTTTAGACATATAACATTTATACAAATAACATACTTTTCATAAAACATTGTCTTACAAAACAACTTATCATATTCAACTCATTTTACTAAGTTATTCATTTAACCTTACGTTTATCTATACATATCATCTGATATTATCGTTTTTCAAATGGTTTACAAAGCGAGACAAATTACAAGGTTCATGACTGACTGTTGTTAAACATTTCTCTAAAACTCAAGTCATGAATCCCACTTTCACAAAACCTATGTATCTCACAGGCATTTTTATGCTGACGTACCTACTTTCGCATGTGTTTTCAGGAGCTGTTCCATAAGATGTTGATCACGATACTAGGGCGGACCTGTGCCTTAGAGACTAAAAATGAAGATAGAACTGGTATAACTATGTTTTGAATTTTGTACTTCCTTTTAAGACAATGTAACACCCGTGTTTGATAAATAAAATGTAACTTTAATTTCCATGGTTGTATAACAATTAATTCTGTCCACAACTCTCCCCGGCGTTTCCGCCGCGGTTGCACGTTGCATGCGGCCGGGGTGTGACAGAAGAGTTGGTATCAGAGCCAATGGTTATAGGGAATTAGGTTATTAGTAATGCTTTGACCTAGACTATAACTTTCTAGGACTCTAACACAAGTTATCTTGTGTTTAGAGTTTAAAACATGCACTTCACCTATCCTTAGGTGATAACCACAACGAGAACTTCGGTTCCGAATCCGCTTTGAAAATTAATCATCTGTTCGAGGATGATTGATTACTAGGTTTTGAACCCTCTGTTATATGGTTTTGAACCTCTTTGGATTTCAAAAATGCCGTCAAAGTTTTGGGTTAATAGTGTGAACACGTGCGAACTGGAAGAGTGGATGCCTGTACCCTGGGTTTTCTGTCTAAGGCTAGAGTGTTCGTACAAATCCACATAATCGGACCAGTCACTCTTACCTGGGAACTCTTGGGGTGAGTGTTCACTTATAGGCGAGCATGTCTTCGCGATACACTAATTCTGACCCATTTACTTTGACTAGACATTTCATGTCGCTTGTTTGCTTTGCGATGCATAACCGCCATCTTTGCTTTTGTTGATTTTGCTTCATCTCATTCTCTTCATCCAATCATCTCACTCGTTTCATTTCATGTTTTTCTCTTCTAGAATGCCTCCTCGACGTGACAACCAGATAGCTACTGCCGAGCTGGCAGAAATTATTGCGCAGCAGATGACTGCTCAATTCCCAAATCTCTTTGCTCAATGGAACCAGGCCAACAACAACAACAATGGTACATGCAAATACAAGGATTTTAACGCGGCTAAGCCACTCAAGTTTAGTGGTTCTGAGGGAGCAACTGGGCTTCTTCAATGGTTCGAGAGCATCGAGAATACTTTTCGCCACGTGCAGTGTCCGGATAATCGCAAGGTCGAGTTTTCTTCGAGTGTGTTTCAGAAGAGGGCTCTTACGTGGTGGAACGGGGTTATGAGAGACCAAGGTGCAGAAGTTGCTCTAGCTCAGACATGGGCTGAACTGAGAGCTCTTATGATGAGGGAGTTTTGTCCTCGTCATGAACAACAAGCGTTGGAGAAAGAATTTGATGTTTTGAAGCAAGATAGTGGCGAGCACAGGGCTTATACTGATAGGTTTGAGGAGTTGAGTCTGCTTTGCCCAACTATGGTTACCCCACTCGATAAGGCTATCGAAAGGTACATCGACGGCCTGCCTGACTCGGTACAAGACATCCTTACTGGTAGCAACCCTACCACACTCCGTCAGGCGATCGAGTTATCAGCGACGTTGACTGAGTCGCAGATTCGAAAGAATAAACTACACAGGAAGGGTGACAAGGGCAAGAAACAGTCGGCTGACAAGGAAGATAGCAAGAAAAGTCAAAACAAGAATGGAAAGGATTCTAGTTCATCAAAAAGGGCAAAGAAGCGTAAGGCTTCCCAAAACTATGCTGTCACTGCCCAAGCTAACCAGGCAGCTCCCAACCAGCCTCCAGCAAAGAAGCCATATTCAGGAAGTGCACCTTTGTGCAATCAATGCAATAGTCACCATCAGCCGCAACATCAGTGCCGTTTCTGTACTAACTGTGGGAAGTCAGGTCATCTTGCCGATGCCTGTCGGTTTGCTCAAAATCGCGCAGTTCAGAACCCTGCCCAACAATTTGCTCAGCCTCTTGCGCACCAACAGGGTCAAGCTGCACGACCACAATACCCACCAGGTGCTTGTTATAACTATGGGGATTTGACCCACTACAGAAACCGGTGCCCAAGGCTAGCCAACCAGAACCATAATGCAAACCAGAATCAGGCACAGGCTCGAGGTCGAGTCTTCAACATGAATGCACAAGAAGCACAAGCAGACAACGAAGTGGTGAATGGTACGTTCTTTATTAATAATCAGCCAGCATCTGTTCTTTTTGATTCGGGTGCCGACAAGAGTTTTGTGTCATTGTCTTTTGAGACAATGCTTCGCGTGTCTAGAACGAAACTAGGTAAACCTTTGACAGTAGAGGTTGCCAGTGGTGAACCCATTGTTCTTAATTCTGTTCTACGCAACAGCCAGTTGAACCTTAACGACCATATTTTTCCTATTGACCTCACGCCAATGCAACTTGGAAGCTTCGACGTTCTAGTAGGTATGGATTGGTTATCTAAGCATTGCGCAGAGATAGTTTGTTCTGAGAAGATTGTTCGTGTGCCGCTGTCGACAGGCGAGATCCTACAGGTTCGTGGTGAGAAGCCTGCAGGTGGTCTCAGACTTATGTCTTGTTTTAAAGCACGGAAGTATCTTCGGAAGAACTATGTGGCTTTCTTAGCACATGTTACAGAAGATAAAGGAAAGGGTAAGACTATTTCAGATATTCCTGTCGTTCGGGATTATTCTGAAGTTTTCCCTGAAGAGTTACCTGGTCTACCTCCAGCACGCCAAGTCGAGTTCTGTATTGATCTCGTACCTGGTGCAAATCCCATTGCCAGAGCTCCATACCGTCTTGCGCTGTCTGAGATGCAAGAATTATCTAAACAGCTTCAGGAGCTCTCCGACAAAGGTTTTATCCGTCCTAGCTTTTCACCTTGGGGTGCTCCCGTTCTTTTTGTAAAGAAGAAGGATGGATCTTTTAGGATGTGTATCGATTATCGTGAGCTTAACAAGCTCACCATCAAGAATCGATATCCCCTACCTCGCATTGATGATCTCTTTGATCAATTGCAAGGCGCTTCTTACTTTTCAAAGATTGATCTGCGATCTGGATATCATCAACTCCGGGTGCATGAAGAGAATATTCCAAAAACAGCATTCCGTACTCGTTATGGACATTATGAGTTCACAGTCATGCCATTCGGTTTGACTAATGCTCCTGCTGTTTTCATGGACTTAATGAATAGGGTCTGCAAACCTTACTTGGATAAGTTCATCATCGTTTTTATTGATGACATCTTGATATATTCTAAGACGCGAGCCGACCATGAGCAACATCTCCGTCTTACGTTGGAACTCCTAAAGAAAGAGCAACTTTTCGCCAAATTCTCCAAGTGTGAATTCTGGCTTAAGGAGGTTCAATTCTTGGGACATATTGTCAACGAACAAGGTATTCATGTAGATCCCTCCAAGATCAGTGCGATCAAGGATTGGGATACGCCTACTACTCCTACTGAAGTTCGTTCTTTTCTTGGTCTGGCGGGTTATTACTGCCGCTTCATAGAGAATTTCTCAAAGATTGCAGTTCCTCTAACTGCTCTAACTCAGAAGAACAAGCCATTTGATTGGGGAGTTAAACAAGAGGAAGCATTCCTGACTTTGAAACAAAAGCTTTGCGACGCGCCTGTCCTAACATTGCCTGAGGGCAATGATGATTTCGTCGTTTATTGCGACGCATCTAAATTAGGTCTTGGCTGCGTCCTGATGCAAAGAAACAAAGTCATAGCATACGTATCGAGACAGTTGAAGATACATGAGAAGAACTACACCACTCATGATCTTGAGTTGGGTGCAGTTGTCTTCGCTCTCAAAATCTGGAGACACTATTTGTACGGGACAAAATGTGTGGTTTTCACAGACCACAAAAGTCTTCAACATATCTTCAATCAGAAAGAACTCAACATGAGGCAACGACGCTGGGTGGAGCTTCTAAACGACTATGACTGCGAAATTCGCTACCATCCTGGTAAGGCGAATGTCGTAGCCGATGCTTTGAGTCGCAAGGAACGTACTAAGCTTCATTGTGTTCGTGTCCAATCTGTTATTCAAACTGATATCCAAGCACGTATTTCTCAGGCTCAACAATCTTGTGTTTCACAAGGTTTGATGGATAAGGAATTACCTTATCACATAACACCTGCTCTTGAACTGAAGGACAATGGATCGTATTACTTCATGGACCGTTTGTGGGTCCCAAGCCAAGATAACCTTCGTACCCTGCTTATGGATGAAGCCCATAAGTCTCGTTATTCTATTCATCCTGGCTCAGATAAGATGTATAAGGATCTTCGTATTCAGTATTGGTGGCCTGGTATGAAGAAAGACATTGCCTTATACGTATCAAAATGCCTTACTTGTCTTAAGGTTAAGGCTGAACATCAGCGTCCTTCCGGTTTATTGGAGCAACCAGAGATCCCAGTTTGGAAATGGGAAAACATTACTATGGATCTCATTACTAAACTCCCGCGCACAAAGAAAGGTCACGATGCCATCTGGGTAGTCGTTG
Source organism: Helianthus annuus (assembly GCF_002127325.2). NCBI lineage: Eukaryota > Viridiplantae > Streptophyta > Magnoliopsida > Asterales > Asteraceae > Helianthus > Helianthus annuus. The sequence continues at coordinate 77,991,329 of NC_035443.2, read as the reverse complement.
ATCGTCTTACCAAGTCAGCGCATTTCTTGCCAATCCGTGAGTATTTTTCGGCTGACAAACTTGCTCAAATCTACGTGGATGAAATTGTAGCTCGACATGGTGTTCCTTTGAATATCATTTCTGACAGAGATGCTCGTTTCACTTCTCATTTTTGGAGAACCATGCAATCTGCTATGGGGTCCCAACTTAATCTGAGCACAGCTTATCATCCGCAAACGGATGGTCAATCTGAAAGAACAATCCAGACACTGGAGGATATGCTTAGAGCTTGTGTGATCGATTTTAGTAGTAGTTGGGATTCACATCTTCCATTGATTGAATTCTCCTATAACAACAGTTATCACTCCAGCATCAACATGGCTCCTTTCGAGGCTCTCTATGGTCGAAAATGTCGTTCACCAGTCTGCTGGAATGAGATTGGCGAGGCTTAACTTACTGGACCTGCCCTCATTTTAGAGATAACAGATAAGGTTAAGAAAGTTCGTGATAACCTTCAGACAGCTAGAAGTCGTCAAAAGAGTTACGCGGACCTAAAACGCAAGCCCTTGGATTTTCAAGTCGGTGATCGTGTATTACTTAAGGTCTCACCTTGGAAAGGTGTGACCAGATTCGGAAAGAAAGGAAAACTTGCACCTAGATACGTTGGACCATTCAAGATCGTCGAAAGAATCGGTAAGGTAGCCTACAGACTTGAGTTACCTCCTGAACTTGGAAATGTTCATCCAACCGCTTGACGAAATTCGTGTTGATAAAACACTGAAATTTGTTGAGAAACCGGTAGAAATCATGGAACGTGAAGTCAAGTGGCTTAAACGCAAGTGCATTCCTTTGGTCAAGGTTTGCTGGGAATCTAAACGTGGACCCGAGTTTACTTGGGAACGTGAAGATCAAATGAAGGCGAAATATCCACATCTTTTTCCACGAGTTTCCTCTAAATAAATTTTGGGACGAAATTTCCACAAGTAGGGGAGACTGTAACATTTGTGCTTGTAATCATTGTGAACAGTTCAGTTATCAATAAAACAATGTTATTTTATCCCAATGTTTGTTTGGTTGTGTTTTACATTTTTCATGTTTTGACTTTTGTTCAATTTCAAACTCTACATCGCTTTCTGGAGAGTTATACGCTAACTAGTGCTTAAACGCGCTAAGTTTAATGCGACAAATACTCCGGAACATCAACATATACTCAACATACCTTAAATAACCTTTACATAACTTAGAAATAAGTTTTGAAGGCTTTGGTATGGCAAAAACAAGTTAATTCGCTTACAGGGACTAAACTTGACAAACTGCGAAAGTATGCCAATTTGAACTGTAACGAACATTCTGGAACATTTCCATAAGTTAAACATACCCTAAATATCCTTTACATAGCTTAGAAATAGGCTTTGAGGGGTTTGGTATGCTAAAACAAACTTTTGGATCATTTTTCGCGCTTATGCGCATTCCGTCGTAATTAGCCGAACATCGCGATCGTACGGCCAAACGAACCAACATCCGGAACATTTTTGAGCATGTTTCACGTCCACAATGTTTAGGCATCATTTTAGGGCCTTAAAGTTGGCTTTACGGGCCTTAGAAGTGTCGGAAATGGCTTAAATACGCAATAGGGACCAAAACTGCCATTTTTGAAAGTATATGCAGATCAGACAGGCCCAGGTGGCCCGCCTGAGTTTCTGCATATCCTGATGCGGGCCGCATGGCACTTCCAGTAACCAAATTTTTGTTTTTTCTTGCAATTTGGCCTTTCAAACACACCAAGGGGCAATGCCCTTTCACCCAATCAAGAGCCAAGGGCCATTTTTAGTAACCACAACATTTTGACAAGTGGACGCTCAAGATCGTGGCACAATATTCAAGAAACGATCCTAACGGCTCTACTTTTCCTATAAATACCCCCCCCTTGTTGCTAAAAACTCACACAGTCTGATCAAAATGCTCTAAGTTGATGCCATTGCTTCATACCTGAGCTCTTTGATCTAGATTTGCATTCGGGGATCCTCCGTAAGTCTTCTTTCGTTCTTTTATTCGCTTTTCAAGTCCGAAAGTCAACGTTTTGTTGACTTTCTGCATTGACCAGCCTATGGTCAACCCGAAGTTCATGGAAATTCATAACGTGAGTGTGATCACGATGGTTATAGTCCGTAGTGACTATACCTACTGATTACCACGTTATCTTGGCTCAGTGACGAGTCGTAGTTTCGGCCAAAATGTGCATTCTTGCATATTTTGTAACCAAACTACTCATGAGCGTCAAAGCCGTTTGTTTTGATGCCAAACCTGTTTTCTAATCTTAGTTAAGCATGTTCTAACATGCTTAGCTCGTCACTTTTAGTTTAGTGCTTATATAGGGTCGTAAGGTAAGCGATCTAAACCATCGCTTATACTTTCGAACCCGACCCATTTGGTCGATCATTAGGATCCGACCAAACATAATAGTTGACCATAGCTATAACCTTCCGAGGTTATACTTTGTGGTCACGATGTTAGGCGTTCCAAGCGCGTTCTACGCGAACGACGCGTTAAAGTAGCATAAGCTACCTAAACGGGTCGTAATGGGCCGTAAGCACTTAGGTTGAGTTTCATTTTAGTATGTAGGCTTTGTTAAACCATATTTCACGAGTCTCCATACTCGTTGGTTTACGAACCCACATACTATCCGATCCTTCCGATTTTGGTCCGGTATATTAATATAGCTACCTATTAGGTGCCGTTTAATATCCCGTGATCTCTAGCATTATCTGGTTATTATACAAGGAATTCAAAGCAATCTCAGGTGAGTACATAGAACCCCATCTTTTACATGTTTTCGAGGAGTCAATGTGAGTACATTGAACCCCTCTTTTACTGTTTTCCAAACTGTTTTGGGGTGAAACACATGTGCCTATCTCTTACATTCATGCTTTCCATGTTTTCACATCATATACCTGCTATGTTGTTAGTATATTATAGTACACGATTTCATTACATTCCATGCTATGTATGCCCATTGTGTGCGTACTTAGTACATTGATTTACATTACATCCCTGTTGCATATGTTTACTCAGCATATGGACACATTGATTTACATGAACATTTCTGTTGCATATGTTTACTCAGCATATGGACACATTGATTTACATGAACATTTCTGCTGCATATGTTTACTCAGCATATGGGCCCATTGATTTACATGAACATTTCTGCTTCGTATGTTTACTTAGCATACTTAGTAAAATTGTTTACATCACATGCCTTCATTTTGTTATGACATTTGGTTTGTTTAACATGGGACAATGCATTCATTAACATTGATCACGCCGTTCGTTAGTAGGTAGTGGTACCATAGGAATTGACAACTCCCGTTCCTGAAATCCTGGGTTTGATAGGACTGTAAGGAATGACCGAATTCGATATACATAACTTAGATAAACCTTTAATTTGTTTAAGGGTTTATTGCCACAGTCTCAAGGCTTGGATGTATGCATATTTCACAATACCGCATAAATGTTAATATCAATAGAGCATGCATTTTTCCACAGAACATAACGTTGATTTAAACCACGTTTTACTTCAACGACTTGTTTTGTGCATTTTACATATGGTTTAAGTTGATACATTTCTCTTACCGTACATGATACATTTTGGGATACACATTACATGATTTACATTGAACATAAACACGTTGACATTGACATACACATTTGGTGGTTTACATTGAACGTAGACATTTGACATGGTTTACACAATAAACAATTGAGTTATACAAGAACAATCTTACATGGTGGATGGTTTGGGTAAATGGTTTGAGTAACGTGGAGTATGTAATATGATGCAAACATGGTGGATACGCCGCTGGTACTTCCTATATATAAATGTTTGTATAATATTACATATCTTAGCGTTATCTAAATCATTTCAGTTTAGACATATAACATTTATACAAATAACATACTTTTCATAAAACATTGTCTTACAAAGCAACTTATCTTATTCAACTCATTTTACTAAGTTATTCATTTAACCTTACGTTTATCTATACATATCATCTGATATTATCGTTTTTCAAATGGTTTACAAAGCGAGACAAATTACAAGGTTCATGACTGACTGTTATTAAACATTTCTCTAAAACTCAAGTCATGAATCCCACTTTCACAAAACCTATGTATCTCACAGACATTTTTATGCTGACGTACCTACTTTTACATGTGTTTTCAGGAGCTGTTCCATAAGATGTTGATCACGATACTAGGGCGGACCTGTGCCTTAGAGACTAAAAATGAAGATAGAACTAGTATAACTATGTTTTGAATTCTGTACTTCCTTTTAAGACAATGTAACACCCGTGTTTGATAAATAAAATGTAACTTTAATTTCCATGGTTGTATAACAATTAATTCTGTCCACAACACTCCCCGGCGTTTCCGCCGCGGTTGCACGTTGCACGCGGCTGGGGTGTGACAGAACTATCCTCTGAAGAATCAGAATCAGATGGTGTTTGATCAAAAACAGTTGCTCTTTCTGAGCTTTCATCTGAACTTTGTGAACTTTCATCTGATGAAATAGACTTTTCTTCGTCATTCTTCACATTAACACCAATAGTTTTCATCCACTCGGTAAACATATCTGGTTCTTTCATAATTTTAGCAATGAAAGCTTTAAAATCTCCTTTTTCATCCACAAACATATCCCAGCTAAAACCTTCAGGTAACTTTTCATCTACTTGATTGATTAAGCATGCTTTGTTGTCGGATGAAATGTATTTGTTCCAGCTAAAATTTTCTTGATTCCCCAAACATGCTCTCTTTGAAGAATCCTCTATCACTTTTCTACCATTAGCCACTTGTGGTTCTTGTTGTTGTTGTTGACCAACTTGTTGATATATGGCTTTCCGGTAATAGTCATCTTTTCCGAATGGATTCTTTGCTTCACTTGCTTCCCTATTCTTGCATTCCCTCTTGAAATGACCTTTCTCCCTGCATCGAAAACAAGTAAATTTAGATTTATCAAAACCTAAAGTAGAAACATGTGCATCAAGAAAATCATTTCTTCCAGTAATCATCTTGAACTTCTCTGCTCTTCTTAAAACACTAGCTAGACACCATTTGATGTCCATGAGCTCCATTTCTTTAGCGTCTATCTGATCATAATCCTCTTTTATTAGCATAGGATTCTCGATTCTCCCTGCAACCAAACCTTCATAGGATTGTAGCACCGTTGCAAGTAACACCATGTGATCTTTCTCAATTTCTTCAGAAAAGCTTTGACCATCTGGAAGATTTAATGCAATGTTGCACTGAATCACATAACCATTTCCAGTTTTTGTGCTTTGAGAATGAAAACTTGATGTTGAACTCTTTGGATTGACACTTGGGTATGAAGAGAAACCACTGCTGCTTTTAGGACTTTGTTCAACATTTTCAGATGAGTTTCCAGCACTAAACGCAATTTGAATCTTCGGGCTTCTTTCAACCTCTTGAACACTTCCTTTGTAATACATTTTCACATCTTGTTGACCACTCGGATTATTCATCCTTGCGATCTTTTGCTGTTCAAGATCTTGACCCTCAATCTTCTCAATGAACTGAGAAATCGTCAAACCATCATATTCTCCGGTGTTTTTCAATATCATCAAATATGTACCCCACTCTTTCTGGGGTAAAGCGTCAGCTAGCTTGTCAACCCATTACTCTCGATCTTTGTTTATGCTTAACATAGACATAGATCGCACTAAATGGCAATATCTTTCGATCAATTTCTTTTTATCTTCCCCGGGCAGACTGCTGAAGAGATCAAATTCTTTCTTAAGTAGTGCCTTTTTACTCTTAATCATCTTTTCACTTCCTTCAAACTTGATTCTAAGAGCATCCCAAATTGATTTTGAAGTTTTATCATGTTGAAGCAACACAAAGATGTCTTCTTTAATGGCTTGCTGAAGTAGACTGATCATCATTTTTTCAGCTTTGTACATGTCTCGTTCTTGGTCACTGAATTCAGAAATCGTTTTTTCAACTTGCAGATCAGTACGTGGTAAAACATACTTTTTCAGAATACACTCCCAAGATCTTTGATGGTTAGCTTGAACCCAGTTTTCAAACCTATCTTTCCATCCGTAATACTCCTCAATGCTCAGTAGTTTCGGGGGGTTTTGTAATGTTCCAGTTTCATTTTCCAGATTCATGTTTTGAGCAATGAAAGCCGGAGTAGTCGGGGATGTGGCAAATGCGTTGTAAAATTCTTCACTCATGATTCGGAAATAATTTTCAAAAGCTGTTACTTTCAAGCGGAATCAATTTCAAGCGGAATACCTTCTCAAGCGAAATCACCAGCAACAATTTCAAGCGAAATACTATCTCAAGCGAAATCAACTATCAAACTCAACCCAGTTCAAGCGAAATATCCTCTTGAAGCGGAATCAGGATAATTTGGAGCGAAATCACTGATTTCGCTTGAATTTTCAAGCGGAATATCAACTTTCGAGCGGAATCAGACAATGTTGAAGCGAAATCACAGATTTCGCTTGAAAATCTCAAGCGGAATAAGTTGTCTCGAGCGGAATCACAGATGTTCGTTCAACCGGAATAGCAACTTTGGTCCATTTTAGTCATTTTTTGGCCGAATTTTTTGCTGAAACTCTCAAGGGTTTGTTAACATGCAGTTTTACACAATCTGTGAGAAAATGAGTCGATTTTAACCGTGAAAACTTGTAGATTTTGAAAAGAAAGGGTAGAAAACAGAAATTTCGAGCTGAATCAGAAAGAACTCCTCCTCCTGAGCTCTGATACCAGATGTAGGATCGTGTGATGACCCGAATGAGTCGTTCAGAGGAGTTTTGATCTGTTTCAGATGCGGAAAATAAGAAACAGACTTTGAAACAGCTTGCAATTCACTTTAAACACCTTTCAGATTAATATAACACTGATTACATGCAGAAAACACACCGGCAGCACCTCGGTATGAAATTCAGAACCGTTACATCTACTCCTGAGATCTCGCTTGAAATGACTATATATAGGCCAAGGGGTTCCGCTTGAACATGACAATGTGTATTTCAAGCGGAATCACAACTTGTTGCTTTCGCTTGAAAGTGACACATGTCATTTCAAGCGGAATCAGCTATTTCAAGCGGAATCACACTAATTTACACTTAAATCTCCTATTTTCTCGTACAACGTGCCCTGATCTAACATATCTAGTACAAGACTCGATACAAGACGAAGACGACAAATGAATGCACCAACACAGCCCATTCTCCAGTTGTCTCTGCTTGCTATCTGTTTGATTGTTTATTTGTTTAATCTGCTTTTTATTTTGAAAAAAAATCATTCTCTTAAGGCTAAGGGTCGATAGAGGTTAAGTATCAAAAGCCGCTATTGTGTGTCCACGGTTCGATATTCGGACTTACTTGTTTTACTACTTACGTCTCGTACACTTGCCGGTGGTGTGTTGTTCAGTGGTTCTTCCAAATTTTAAAACTTGTTTGAAGTTAATTAATACATATTTCACGCATCAAGTTTTTGGCGCCGTTTCCGGGGGTACAGTGCGCTTTTGAGGACGGCCCGAGTTGGGGATTTAGTCATTTTACTGCTTTCTTAGATTAGTTTGTTTTCTTAGTTAAAAAATAAAAATTAAAAATCAATAAAAAAATATAGTTTTTTGCTTGCTTAGGATACTAGCTAGTTATGTGTGCTTAATTGTTTAGATTGTCTATTGGTGATCTATACCGTTTCTGCTTGCTTTTCAGTGCATGCACACGCCTTCCTCGGGCCTACCTAACACTTCACCATTTTCTGAGCCTGAATGCGAGTCCATCGTCGTCTATGCCAGCCACATGTACCTTTTTCTGATCTTCTCTTTTATGTAGTTATGGCTGATCATAGAACCGTTGCTGATCAAATTAGTGTTGTGGCCACCATCGTTCGTTGGAGCATCACCCTTCCTGTAAGATCGTTGTTGGACCCTACTGAGTCGATCAGAAGAGCTTTACATCCAGTTCAAAGGCGGAATCAGTGAAACGGACGTGGAAACAGCTTGATACTATTAAATCTGTCACATATATTGATTATAACACTGTTTACAACCTAAACAGATTTTGGCAGCACTTCGTTACAAATCCAGAAGCCATGTGCCAAATGAAATGACAAGTGCACTATATATAATGATGAGATTCCACTCGAAATGGTCCAGGAGGGTTTCAAGCGGAATCAGAACTTTCTGATTTTGCTTGAAATGACCTCTTGCACTTTCAAGCGGAATCACCTCTTAAGTCCTGAAAAACTGTTTCTTGAACCTCGTGCACTGATTATCCTATCCTATCCTATCCTATTACATGATACAAGACGAAGTCAATAGACGTAATGCACTAACAAACTCCCCCTCGGATATTGACGAAGTCTTCAGTGTCTAATCTTCAGCATGACACATCTTCAGTCTTGATCATTCTGCCTTCTCATTCAAGTTGTAACATTATAAACATCCATGAATCTTTCTCTTCTTCTATCAGCTTCAGGCTCCCCCTTTCGTCAAGCTTCCGTGCTTTGGGATCGACACCTAGCTTTCCATCTACAAGCTCCCCCTAGCTTCAAGCTTGTCTTCAGACTCCCCCTTAGACTCTGCTCTCGGGATCGTAGTCTGGACTATCTGCAAAACACTCAAACATTTATAAATACAATGTTTTCAAATTCAATCACCTAGAAATCATAATCTGGCTCTTTTGAAACTCTTTAACTACTACCCCTATCAACCAACTTCATTGAATTTGGCAGTTTCAGCGAATCAAATCGGAAACTAGCTCTATTAACAATATACGCACCCAAATCCCTCACAGTTAATCATCCAAGTCTAAATTAATGACCTTGGAGTTATCACAAACTGTTTCTTGAAATTTTTGATTTTAATTCAAGTATCAAATTAATGAACTTGTTTTATTTTCAGAAACACAATCAGCTTACTTAAATTTTGAAACTTAGCATTCAGATATCGGTTATCGAAAATAATGCAGAAATCAAAATCTTTTTGTATTTTCTGAATAATATAAAGCAGTAAAGAAATATGTACAAACATATTTACAGACAATATTTTTGACAAGTCACAAGTACCGTTGAGCTTAGTTACACATTAAGAATTAAACAATTCACTTAGATTGTCGATATACTGATCCACTTAAATTTTCACACAAATTTCAACTGATTCAGGATACGAATTAGGTGTTTTAAGAACTTAAACCCATTCATGTGTCCCACCTCTTGAATATACTCCCGTATCCCGATCCCAATATTCAGTCTTACAGGTGAATATACCTAGATGATATCTTTAAGGGGTTAGATGCGAAACCGTGAGAGCTCAGGTCAGAACTTCCGTTCGGCAGAGAGATGACGGTTCGACTTTAGGTGTGTCCCCTTTAGAGGATCTTTTTTACAACAGCAATGATTATCAATTTTATTGTTTCATCAATTTGCTGAGGGCGATGCTATGTTTCAAGCAATGCAGAAAGTATTATTCGGGGAATAGGTCAGAACTTCCATTCAGCAGAAGTCCCGGAATAATACCCCAGATATCACTGAGTATAAAGACCTAGTATTTCAGAAAGAGGGACCTTTCAAACGAGATTTCAGGGGTTACCTATATATCCAAGTAGTGTTCCCCACGAAATAAGCAAGTTTGAATTTAGGTTTATATCCCGAAAAAGTTTACTAAATGTATAAAAACCTATCGGCATATCATCAGTGATACTGTTTAACGCTATTTAATCATTACATTTCTTTAGCATACTGTAACTGTCTACTGATGTACTATCATTTCCTCTTTTTACACAAAAACTCAATTTTTGAATTTTATCATGTTTTTGGCTTTTTCAAATTTTCTAATGTTTTTGTATTTTCTGACAATTTTTCTCCCCCTAAAATGCAAAATCATTAAAAGAAAATTTTACAAACTGATACTGATAGCTTTGTCTCGCCATCCATTTTCTGCTTAATATGCTCTGTTTTGCAGAAAATCTAATATAAAGTACCCCCATGATTTACAACCGATTGATTTTCGACAGTTTGAAAACCGTTTTTCAATCTTGTGAAAGTAATCATGTTTGTTCAGCCGTGAGGGTTTCGGCGTATTCAATGAACACATATTTTTTAATTTTCTATTTTTGACAAAAATTAAAAACAAACATATTTTTGGTTTTTAATTTTTCAAATTTTTAGGGTTTTTGAAAATATTGTTTATTTATGTAAAAAAACAAATAAACTCCCTGTTTAACCAAACCAGGGTCCAGCAGCAACCTCCTCCTCTTATTGTGCCAGGCTGCTCCAACCTCCAATCTCACAATCTTTGTTTTTATTGAGCACCTGCACATTCAACTAACTCAATACTTGAACAATTTAGCCCAGGTCTGTTGGACCTTAGGCATTTCAACATAATAATTTTCATTTAATGCTGGAAATTCTTTGTCATTTTTCACAAAATCTTTCTCAATTTTAACTTCAACTTTCTCATCTTTTACCAAATCAACATGTTTCTTAACAAACCATGTCTGACCTTTCGGTGTACCTCTTTTGTAAAAATGTGAATTTTTTTGAACACTTTGTTTTTTAGCAACATTTGGTTTCCAGAATTGTTGTGGTTTGGTCATATCAACCGATGTTTTCCAGCTTTGTGTTGTTCTAAATCTGGGTGTGTGTGAGAATTCCATGTCCATCTAGAATCGAATCTATACGGGTTTGGCTTCCAATTTTAATTCGAAGCAAACTTGTTTGTGTTGTACCTCCAAGTTTGTTTTGAATCAAATCTGATTGACCTTTGTCTCACAATCTCAGGTTTTTGTTTCTCAACATCAATTTTCTTTTTGTTAACATCCACAGGTTTTAGATTTGGACACTTGCGTGCAAGATGTCCTTTTTGATCACATTTGAAACATGTTCTCATGGACACATCTTTGACCTGTGGTTGTTGCTTTTTCTTTTTAGCAAAGAACTCATCATTGGACTGTCTCATTTTGAGTTCTTTTTCTTCGGCTAAACTGTTTCCTTGAACAAAACTCATTTTTGCCTGATAATTTGGCATTTCATTTTTGTTTCGATTCTCTTTCTTCCTATAACCCAACCCAGCCTTCATGTTTTTCTTCTTGAAACCAGGTTTGTTATACGAACCTTTATGACTCTTACCAACAAACTTCTCAGACTTCTCAATCTCAACCATTTTGAAACTTTATCAACCTTTTCTGAAATCACATTCTGAATCGGGAATACAACATCTAAGAATAATTTGTCTGATCCAATCATGGTATAAGCCAATCCCTTTGAATCATCATTCAAATTTTTCTCGGATTTTGTGTTCTTCAGATATCCATCATGAAGATTTCCTTCATCTTCATCCTGTGATTCAGAGTTACCTGTATCAACCGACTCTTCTTTCAACACACTTTCAATGACTTTACCTACCACTTCTGAATCATGAGAATCATCATATTTGGAATAGGTTATGTCAATGTTGTCTGGCAATTGGTCTACCATGTTGAAAGCTTTTTCGACCTTTTCCTCATCATAAAATGCAAACTTTTCCGGTGGTGGAACTTGATGAAACTCTGAGCCAATGCCTTTCTTGTTTTGCTCAGACTCACCATCTCCCGGTTTTATATTGAAAATTCGTTCAAGCACATATGACGACACGTGATAACTTTTTAACTTGTTGTTATCCTGTTCTAAATCAGCAATCTGTCGCTTTAGCTTAGCAACATCCTCAATATAGGAATTAACAACATCTTGTTTTATTGAATACATTCGTTTAAGTTCTTTAGTTGTTTCAGAAAGATAATTCATTCTTGATTGAGCATATTTCATTTCATCTTTCACTTTCTCATATGACTATTTTGTAATGTGATATGCTAGTTTCATTGAGTCATATTCTTTTTTCATTTCTTGACAAGCAATTTCTTTTTGAGAACACTCTTCTGTCATTTTAGAAACATTTTCTTTCAAAAATTCATTTTCTTTTTCTATCTTTTTACATTTTTCGGAAAGTTTTTCATCATTTTCTTTAAAAACCTTTTCTTTTTCTAGCATTTCTTTGCATTTTTCTTTGAAAATGTTTTCAATTTTAGTGAATTCAAGATCTCTTGTTCTGAATTGCTCATCTTTTTCAGTACAAGCTCTGCACGGTTCCATGCATTTCTTGCACTGATAAATCAGTTTTAAGTTTTCAGAATCAGAATTTACCTCAGTGATTGGCACTTTGGTGTTTGATGCAGTTGTCTCTGTTTGCTTCTGATCAGCATCATCTTGCTTTTCTTCAACACTGACTTCATCACCATCATCACCAGCTACCAAATTCTCATTCTTTACTTCTTCTTCTTCTTTCTTCACATCTTCTCCAATCTGTTGTTCTTCGGTAACAGCTTTCTCAACTTCTTCATTCACAACAACCTCTTCACTTTTGATTTCCTTCACAACGTCAACTTCAATTGCTTCTGTGTTAACCTCTTCAGCAACTTTCTTCAATTTATTCACCATTTCTTCAACATTCTTCTTCATTCTCTCTTCATCCCTTTTTTCTCAGACATGATGTCATGGCATATCTTATCTCCTTTTCATGCCTTTTTGCATACGTGTCATCTTTCATCACATTTCTGTAATATTCGGCTCTCAAAGGAATTATGAGAAGAACATCATCAAAGATTATGTCTTCTTTGGAACAACTGGTTCTCCTTCTCTATTGTAGTAACATTCTCTTTTCTTATCCCATCTTCTGCTGCAGACTGCACTCTCATATTCTTCCTACATGTCATCCATTCTGTTGTAAACTACGTTTCTTTCTCTGTATGTCTTCTCACTCAAAATCTCTTCTCTCGTTGACCTCAACTTTATCTTTTTCTTCTTTAACATCTTCTTTAATTTCAGCAGTGTCTTTGTCTTTGTTTCATCTTGAATCTCAGCAACAAAAACAAACTTTCTTTCCTTTGTCATAGCTCTCCCATGAGTTGTTTTTCGAACATTCTCCAGACGATCTTCTTCTGGACAAATTGAGCTCCAATCAAAACCTTCATCATCTTGAATTACAAAATAAGCTTTTGATTTTGATTTATCTTCAATCAATTTTGGCTCTTCTTTGCTTCGGTGGTAGATCGCCTTTTGGTAGTAATCATCATTGAATGGTCTCTCAGATTCAGCAACTTCAGAATTTCTACATTCTCTCTTGAAATGACCCTTTTGCTTACATCTGAAGCAAGTCACTTTGGATTTATCGAATCCAAGCTTCGTTGACGGACCACCAAGAGATTGTTTCCCTGTAATCTCCATATATCTTTGAGCTCTGCGGATGCAACTCGCTAAACACCAATGAATGTCAATGAGTTCCATCTCTTCCGGATCGATCTGGTCGTAGTCTTCTTTGGTTAACTCTGAGTTTCCAACTTTGCCAGCTACAAGACCTTCATATGATTCCAGAACAGATGCAAGGAAACTCATTTGCTGCTTAGCTGCATTGATGCTCATCGACGGAGAATTCTTCAGTTTGAGAGCGATGTTGCACAGAATCTCCTTAGTTTCATCAGAACTTGACTTTGAAGATGAATGATATCTAGAATGATGACTTGTTGAAGTTGTTTGTGGTTCTTTCATCTTCTCACCACTGAATGTTGTCTTTGGTGAACTAACACCTTTCTCCGAAAATACACTCCCTTTGTAGCACAAGCCAACATTCTGTTGATGTGAAGAACCAGTCATCTTGCTTTGCTTTTGTAGTTCCAGATCATGACTCTCAATCTTTTCAAACAATGCATCAAGAGAAATCGTGTCATATAAAGCATCATTTTTCAAAATAAAAACAAACGTTTGCCACTGATCAGCTCGTGGTAATGCTTCAATCACTTTGTCTATAAGTTCCTCTCTTGTTTTCACTATCTCGAATCTCTCAAGTTCAATTTTAAGATGACAAAACCTCTCAATCATTTGTCTTACCGACTCTCCTTTTAAACTGTCAAAAAGATCAAATTCTTTTTTAAGCAATGCAATTTTGTTCTTTTTTATCTGTTTACCACCCTCAGCTTTAACACGTAAAGCTTCCCAAACTGATTTGGATGACCCATCATGATTAAGCAACGCAAATATATCATTTCTGATTGCTGACTGCATCAAAGCAATCATTTTCTGTTCGGCAGCAAACTCAGATTTATCTTCTCTGGATAACTTTTTGAATTAAAGTTCTTCGCCTTTATCATCTTTTGGCCGTTCGTATCCAAACTCTAAACAGATCCAGCTTTCATGAGCATACGCTTTCGCCCAGTTGAGAAAACGTTCTTTCCACCATGTATAATCCTCAATGCTTTCCAGAGTTGGTGGCTTTGAGTGTGTTCCGTAGAAGTTATCATGCTTGATGTTCTCATTGATCGCTTTTGTGATAGTTTACAATACCAAAAAATAATACTCTCCTATAAGAGGTGAAATTAAAGAAGTAAACACATTTGTGTATGTTTTTTAAAGTTAAAGAGGCATATATTATATATTGTATAAGGGGTGAAATCAAAATTTTATAAACAATACAACAATCATACCAGTAAATCCACTCATATCAAAATTATGTGTAGGGTCTGGAAAAAGTGAGATATAGAAAAAACTTTCCCTTATCTATAGAGATAAATAAATAGAGAACTACCAATAACCGAAAAGGGGGTGAAAGGGTATGAATAACGGCATATCCAGCTTCTAATAAATTTAATGTCATATGGAATTCTCTCATGAAACCTCAAAATTCTTCCTTATATTTTATTTAATTTTTTAAAATATTAATATATGGATATCACTTATTGTTATCCTTAATCTTATTATAATAAATGATTCTAAATGATACTAATTGTTTATACCAAATCTCTTCTCTAAATTTATTATTACATATTAATCTTTTCTCCAATTTATTAATTGTTAAATATTAAACCACGAGCATAAATGATATCGTGGGTTCAAAGGACTAGAAGAAAGTTATTAACGCCGTCTTTCAAACGACTACATGGGAGCTATGGAAAGCAAGGAATGATTGGAGTTTAATAAACGTGTTATATCGACTTAACGAACAGTGAACACTATCATGGAGCATTCTTTCTGATGATCTCATTTGGGATCGATGGTGTAATTTTAATCTAAGAGACATTGTAATGTAATACTTCCGGGTTTTTTTAGTCTCTGGCTGGCCCGGCTATATTTTTATATGAAATTTTGCCGTTCGAAAAAAAAAGTTAATGACAAAGATGATATATAATAATATTATAAATTTTAAATTGAATATCTAAATATTGATTACTACTTAAAGAGGATGTGTGACACTCAAAATTATAAGTTTAAAAACGATAGTCCTATTTTTTAGACGCATATTTTATTTATATTATATTTTTTAATACGTAATATTTTCTATACTCAGATGATATCCGTATCTCATCTTACTCCCCATTTCCTAAAATACTATATATCAAAGTATTTAGTATATAATTAACTAGGTTATAACCCGGAAACTTTCCGGGTAGGAAAATTTAATTTACAATAAATAAAAGTATATAACTAACATTTTTAACCTCTAAAGTATCCTCTTTCCCTTATCTCCACCACAAATTTTTTATTCGGTTACTTAAAGTTTTTCTAGTTGTAAAGAACCATAAAAATATATAAAAGCAAGATGAGTATGTGTAATGTTTTTTTGTATATATAAAGGATATAACCCGGGAACTTCCCGGGCAGGAAAATTTAATTTAAACTAATCATAAATGCATAAATGAAATAACAATAACAGTACTAATCAAAAAACGAATACTGATATAGGTTCCGATTAAAACAATACCGATAATGATGTCAGTATCGATTTAACTTGGTTCATCACACTATTATCATGAATAAAACTATTTTTTAACAAAGTTTATACAGAACCATGCAAAAAAAATTACCAGAGAGAAAGAGAGACGGTGACCATTATCCGATGACAAATTTGAAGTGTGCCAAAACCATAACTGAGTTTAGTCGGATGTCCAATGCTTATCGGCTTCCTTTCGAAAAGAAGCTCAAGAAGCACAACACCAAATGCGTACACATCAATTTTCTCCGTAACTTTTCCGTACGTAAAATACTCAGGAGCCAAATAAATGCATTGTATAAGTTCATATCCAATTAATCCACTTTCATATTCATATAATCTAGAGATAAGAATGGAGGAACTTTATAGAAAGTTTTTAACACAAAAATTGGAAGTTGAAATTGAAGATGCAAACCCGAATGTGCCAGCAACATTAGTAGAGGTTATTTGCAGTCCGGTTGGTGTAGCCCATTTAGCAAGACCGAAATCAGAGAGCTGAAATAAGCAATAACAACACGATCAACTTAAAATCCATTACAAAGTTGGGAGTGAGAATTTTAACACAAAACTCGTAGGTTTGACTTTATTCTAAACGGGTTTGGGTTTGTTAGGATCTGAGTTTTTTATGATTGTGCTAGTTTGATTATAATGAAGATGAATAAGAAACAATTGCAGCGGAATTAAATGAAACAAACTTTCAACACACAATCAAATGAGAGAATTGCTTTCAACAAACATGTTTAACAAGGAATCGAAAGATTATATTTATTACAATCTTCAATTACACTTCATGCATGCATACAATCTCCCCCCCAACCTGAGCTCACAGTGAATGTTCGTACAAAATGACTTTGTGATGAAGAGAGCTAATAGAACAGTACAGGGTACTGTTCTATTTATAGTACCGAACAAACCACTGAAGCATCTTTGTTGACGTCACCATGAAAGTGACATCTAACCTCCTAACAACTCACAACCACTGACCTATACAACTACTGCTTTATCAAACTACTGATTACAATGAATACAAAAGACAAACTAAACTACTGCTTCTCATTCCACTGTTATACTCCTAGTAGTACTTTGTGTCTTCAGCCGTACTTGAACCATGACAGTAGATTGAGCATCAGTGCTTTGTCTTCAACAGTCTTTAGTGATCAGCAATTGTTTGTGGAAGGCAGTACTTAGAAGTCATCAGATGTTAGGTCACATTCAAAGAGGAAAACTGATGCAAGCAACTGCTTATTTTGAATCCACTGCTCTGATCCAGTTTTGGCTTTATCAATTGTTCCTTTGGTAGGGTTCAATCCCAACAGGGTTATTTTCACATAATCACCTTTTAAACACCCTATTAATGCAAATAAATATCAAGATGGATCACATGTGGCTCACATAATCACCTTCTAAACACCTTATTAATACAAATAGGGCTCTCAGAAGGCTTATCACCAGGCCCATCAGTCTTTGGTTGTGCTGCTAATGTAGATATATGATCATGAATATTCCACAAGACAATTGATTTGTCCTTGCCTGCCAATACAACAAACAACTCAAAATTAGATACATAAATAATTTAAATATTTCAAAACATGAATATTAACTTAATAAAAACAATGCAAGAGAAGAGAAAAGACTTATTAAAGAGCAATATGCTTGAAACGGAAACAAACTTTACACTTTTTCCTTGTGATCAACCACAAGAGCCAATTGTTTTCAATTGGCTCGTTAGAATGTTAGATATTACTCATTCTAGTATGTCAGCATTAAGCACCGCTAAAATAGTTATGTTTCACAAAGTAGTCTAAGAAGGTACTTTCTAATGTATAACCTCCAGAAAGTATAAGGGGTTCACTTCGACACATGGCAAGAGCAAACTCAACATTTTCTTGACGACCGTTCAAAATCTGCAAAGTCAACAATATAAAAGAGAATCAAATTATAGTACATAAACCAAAATGAACATCAACATTCAACAACTCCACTTTAATTTGGTGTTGGTTTTCATTTCAAACTTCGGATTTCGATTTTTAAAGTTCAAGAGTTTGTTTTTAGATTAGCACTTAACGTTGGAATGTAAATTTTAATGGGAGGCCTGAAAATAAATAAATAGTTAAAAGAAATAAACGACATTATATCCATAAAAAGGGTACGTTGTCAACCCAACCCAACCCATTAAACCCACTATCAAACCCATCAACCGTAAGTGAATCCACATGTCCACATATCAAAACCACGTTACATACATATGGTCATAATAGTGGTCTATTTGCAATCTTCATACATAAGAGGTGAATAAAAAAAATTATAAGAATCACGTACCTTTATATAGATCTCAAATCCATCGCCTTAAAATGAAGATCTCCTGGATAAATGGTGCAAACTGCAGAGAATAGCGCTACAACCGGCAATCACTCTGTTTGTGTGGATCTTTTAATCGGATGGTGCCCGGCCTATTTATCAAGAAAACATAGAGATCATGACAAAAATGAACCTTTTTGGTATATCATAAGTAATTCAAGCAAAGCACAAAAAATATATATTTGTTACCTCAACTCTCATAGATATGGGTACAGGATCGTAGTGATGAAACGACCACGGAAAGAACTGGTATTTAGTGCAGTGTTATCTAGAACAACAACACAATCAACGTTAAGTGTAAGTCATTTGAGAGTCAAAAGAGTTTGTATGGCTGGACCACCACGTCACTTCTCTCATTCTGATTAGGAAACACTCTGTATGTTTGATCAAGTTTCTTGCTGTAAAGATCACAAAAATATTGGTGAATATAAAGTCGTTTATACATGATGTGATCTACTAAAAAATTCAGATTAAGTTTGTTCTGATAACAACTTGATGTTATCATTCGGTGATGAAGCTGATGTGTGTGAAGTGCGATATAATTTAGGTGTATATTTTAAGCCATTTTTACACTTTTTAGCCAAGTTTTAAATTTATAAACACGATATTCACTAACACTAAACACACATATGGGCAAGTGCACCCATCGTGGACGTAGTATAGTGTTTGTAAGATACCGAGGTCGTCCAAGGAAACAAGAGCTTTTAGTACCGGTTTATCCTCAACGTCTAATCAAATCAAAATGTTAGAAAAAAGATTTTTAAACTAGGAAAATAAAACTAACTAAAATGCTGAAAAGTAAAATAAAAGTAAAAACAGATAGACAAGATGAATCAGTTGGATCCGACTCGTGCGTAGTGCAACCTTTGATTATTTTCGCACTTTTGCACTTGTTTAAGAGATTATCTTAGTTATTGTAGTAGGCCCCTCTTTTGAAGGTGACGTTACCCTCAACCCAGTAGTTTGAGTCAGCAAGGATACAATCCTAAAGGGTCGAATTATTGAAAGATAATTAATTAAGTTATTAATGCATAATGTGGTAGGCCCCTCTTTTGAAGGCGACGTTACCCTCGGCTAAGTAGTCTGAGTCAGCAGGGATACAGTCCTAAGTAGCCGAGTTAAAGTTTTAATAGTAGTTTAACTTATGAGGGGATCAAAGAGTTTGGACCCCCGCCATCCAATACCGTTAGGTATTGAAGGAGGTCCTACTAAATTTGACACAGGTCCTTTGCAGGATCTATACACTGAACAATGGCAAGACTCTTACCAAACCGTTCCCTTAACCCCCGACCAGGTAGCCAACGTACCTCCATATAGACCGTGGAGATATGAATGGTGAAAATCTTTTATTTTATATAGACAGTAAAATAATGCCAAGACACCACGGACAAACGATAAGGAAGAATCACCTTCAACATAAGAAACTAGTAATTAAAGTCATTAATACAAACCAATTAAAAAGTGCAAAAGATTAAAAATAAAAAGTATTATACTAAACACTTGTCTTCACAAAGTGATGTAAGAGACTTAGGCAAACATGGCCTTTGATTGTCAAGAACTCTTACGATCAATCTTGGATCCCGAGACGACTCACACACTCTATAAAGGACAATGGATGATGGTGGTGGATGATGGTTTTGTGATGGTGGTGGGTGGTGGGTGAAGTGTGAGAGAGGTGGTGTGCCAAGGGATGAGTTGCAAGAGCTCCAAGCACTCCTATTTATAGGCTGAACAGAAGCTCGGGCACGGCCCCGTGTCCATCCGACTCTCTCTCTTCATTAATTGCAATTTCGTTAAATGCGTCTGCAATAGTTGACCACGCCCCGGTGTCCACTGAGCACGACAACGTGTGCAGAATCATATCTCTACTATCAAGATTTGCCTGGATTTTGCGAATCTTATAGTTGACCATGGCCCCGTGTCTGCTGAGCACGGCCCCGTGGTGGGCAATAGAAGCTTCTACCACTTTGTCTTTTCTGCTGACACTTGGGCACGCCCTTCTGTCTTCTTGTTTTGCTTGGGAAGATGCTGTCGGGAGGTCGGGCATGCCACGTTTGTTCCTGTTCTTGTATTTATGTCAGATTTAGCTGCCTTTTTGCTTCTTTTGTTCATTTGAGCTCATTTAATCCTGAAAATACAAAAGGAAGACAAAAGCACACTTTTTCCAACATTAGTACTAAAAAAGGGTTGGTTTTATGTCACAATTGATGTAATTTATATGTTGCATTTTGTACACATCAAATACCCCCACACTTGAATCTTTGCTTGTCCTCAAGCAAAACTCTTTATAATGTGGCTTTTTCACTCCCAAATGAAATGGGTAGAAGAGAAGGTTTTTGGGCTTGTCTTAGAGTGTCGGGATTTCCAAGATTCTTTATTTAAGTTTTATTTTTATTTATTTACAATCCTATTCGTCATGATTTATTAAAAACGTTTCATAAGATAAATTACTTATTAGGGCATAACATGCCTTTTTAAAATTCCATTTATATACAAGTTCACATACCTCACGGGGGATCATTCAACACTCGACCGAAGGTGTATTTTTAGTGAATCACTCGAGAGCGGCATGGAACTTACTCCTACCATAAGCTTGCCAAGCAATCAATCCTCCTCCTTTTTAACTATATACCTTTGTAAATATCAAAAGGACTTTTTGGTTGAAGGGTTAGGCTTGGGCTAAAGGTGGGTGGTTGGGTTAGTGGTTAGTGAAAGGGTGAAAAGCGTAAAAAGCGTCGATTTTTGAAAGACTTTTTATTTTTCACAGTTTTATTTTATGTTGATGAACCATTTCTTTCAAAAAAAGTAACTTTTTTGATGAACTTGTTTGTTTATTTGGTTTCATCAAAATATATATTTATTTATTTATTTATTTTTTTAGTCATAAGAAAAACTGAGCTTTGTTACTAAAAGAAAGGGTTAAAATAAAAAGGTTTAGGTGGGTAAAAAGGGTGATTGTTTTGGGTTAAGAAACGAACAGATTTAGGCTCAAAGGGGTTAACTAGGGGGATTTTGGGTAGGTGTTAAAAAAAATGAAAAATAATGGTGTAGAAAGAAAAAAAAAAGTTAGTCCTAATGCCTCGATTATTTACTTACTCGGGTTTAAGTTGGTAAGGACCGGGAATGCATTGTTGTGGCAAGTTCTAGAGTCGTATGAACCAAGCGGCTATTCACACAAGAAAAGAAAAATGAGCATTTAGTGTAAAGATATGTATTTGTATGCTCAATAAAGGCTCAAAACTCACTTTTGTGGGAATGGGTTTTTATGTGATCAAGTATATATAATCAAATTTTAACTAAGCTTGTCATGCCGTTTCATAATTTTCTTATGTTGGTTCTTTTTATCACGACGCTATCGGTTGTAAACTTGTAAAAATATAACCTTTTTTTTAACTTGAAATTCCCAACTTAAACTTAGACAAGTAAAAAAAAATTTTGAAAAAAATTTGGGGTGATTAGCGGTTCCAATAGAGTTTTGTGTAAGGCTTGTTAATTAGGACTTGCAAGATTCCCCCCCCCCCCCACCACACTTAAATTACACATTGTCCTCAATGTGTCCCAAAAATAAGTTTTTAGGTTGATTGAATGTGTAAAACGGTGTTAAAAGCAAAAATTTATGTTACTGGTACTCTAGACATGGCCCCGTGGTGACCGGGCACGGCCCCATGTTCAGGTGCCAGTGACAAAATTTAGTAAAGAGAAACAGAAGCCTGGACACGGGGGCGTGTTCAGTGAACACGACCCGTGTCCAGTTACCTGAACTGGGCGTTTTCTGCAGATTGTGCAGCACGGGGCCGTGTTGGGTGGACACGGACCGTGCTGAACTTGCTGTAATGAAGAAATTTTTGTCGGATGGCCCTGTTTTCGTGCATGGGGTGATGTTTCTCGTTTCCCTTGTTATCCTTTACCATCCCGAGTGTGTTTATTCATTACAACACCATTCAAACATTAAAACCATCATTTCATTAAAATCATAGAGAGATACATAACGTTCCTAGAAAATTAAAAACAAAGAAGAGAAATAAAAGTTAAAAGTCCTAGACTAGATAGGTCAAGTGATACATAAAATTATCATAAGGAGTCCTACTTTCTCATTAAGAACCAAAATCCCGGAAATAGTTTTCCGGTATTGAGGAGTGTAGTAGGACTCTTGGCCGAGGGTTATCTCCCTAGATGTTATTAAAGCCATTCTTCTATCTCTCTTGGGAGGAAGAAGGCGGCTTCGTTTTCCTCAACATCTTGCGGAGGAGGGGAAACACCAACCGGGACCCCTTGTAATATGTCTTGAGGAGGCCCTGGGTGCATGGCATACCACTCGGCTGGTATGATGACTTCAGGCACCACGTTCCATGCCCTTTGGGTTATTATAGGCACCAAAGGAGGAGATGCGAGAATGTTCAACCTCTGGTGCAAGAGGTTGACCTCCCGGAGACACCTTTCCAGTCCCACCGTTAGATGATTGATACGGTCGACCAATGCTTCTTCCACTCCCGTCATTTCATCAATAAACTCTCTTAAGGCGTAAACATAGTTTACAAGCGAGTCTTCCGCTGTTGATGACCTGCTCCCCTGTCGGTTGCTCCTTGAGTGCGATGAAGACGTTCCACTTGTTCTGCTCGCCTTTCTGGGAAAACAGACCGAAAAAGAACTCAATTTTCATGAAACAGTACCTCGGACACGGCCCCGTGTTCAATGAACACGGCCCCGTGTCCAGTTGTCTGCAGGTTTTTTAAAGCAAGGAATCTTGGAGTTTTAAATTATTTTCTTTGTTTATAGGTAAATTTTAAGCATAAATAATTCAAAACAGAGTGGTATAACTCATTTTAAACAAGATTCCTTGAATAATGACCTTACAAACATCACAATAAAGGTTGGAATCATGAAACTTCCAAGCTTTAATGGAGGTAGTGATTGGAAATTGAAGGAGAAGGCAATAAACAAAAGTGGAAAAGACAAGATGGTTTTTGAGAACCTTCTTTTAGAACATACCAAGGATAGTATGAGTGAAAATCCCAGGAATCTCTGTCTTTTGAAGTGGTCCAAATGAGCAGGAATCTTGCTGCATTTATAGAAAACGACAGCACACTGGACACGGCCCCGTGTCAGCTGGACCCGGCCCCGTGTGCAGACAGAATCCTGACACATTTTTGTCCGTATTCTGACGAAATCAGAAGAGAATCTTTTGGTGGACACGGGGGCGTGTTGACCTGGGCACGACCCCGTGTCTGGAAGCTGTCTTATGGAGTTTGCCTATTTTCAAGGAACTTATGCGGATCGGGCGGTTCCTAATGGACGGAACAAACCCAAAGTGCCTAAGGTACCTTAATTGCTCTAGATTAAGACGAGAACGCAAGAGGTTGTCGGTGAGGGTGATTCCTATGCTGAATGTAGGTGGACAAGTCCAACCCTTTTCCGGGCTCTCGTTAAAGAAGGTGTATGCCGAATCGCTCAGGTCTATGTATGCACCGAACGAAGTCGATGGAGATCCTTCACGGCACAATTGGCACAGGGATGACTATCGTCCAAATCTTCGCTAGAGTTGAAGGTAACGTTGGGAACAACGAAATTGATTTTATTTGAATGCGACCCCAACAATTCTTCTTGGTCATCGTCTTGAGATGAATTAAGGAAATCCATCTTAAGTTCTTTTAACCAATTAAGAACCAGATCTTCTAGTTGAAATAGATTATCAAGAAGCATTTCTGCTAAAATGTCCGGTTGGGCGCATTCGAGGGAGAGATAAGGATTATTTTTACTTTCGCCCCTCTTAAGGCTACAGGAAAACGATGGGTCTATATAGTGGGGCTTATAGTTTAGAAAATAGCATTCTAATTCTTTATGATCGCCTCCACATAATTGACACCACATACCATAAGAGTGCCGAAAGTAAAAAATATCATTATCACTCATTTTTGTGTCAGAAATTACCAACCGTCAGGATCTTACGGTTCTGTTTTCAGTAACTGAATCTTGGGCACGGGGGCGTGTTGAGTGGGCACGGCCCCGTGTTCAACTTACTGTCTGACTTAAAACAGGATTGCCAGTTCCAATGATTGGGCACGGGGCGTGTTCAGCGGGCACGGCCCGTGCTGAGTTCTGCAGAAGCTGAAAAAATAAGAAAATCCTAAAAAAAATAAAAATAAAATAGAAAAAATGATTAGGCCACTGATTCCTAACTTTCTTAAAATCCTTGTGTCCCCGGCAGCGGCGCCAAAAACTTGATGTGTGTGAAGTGCGATATAATTTAGGTGTATATTTTAAACCCTTTTTACACTTTTTAGCCAAGTTTTAAATTTATAAACACGATATTCAATAGCACTAAACACACATATGGGCAAGTGCACCCATCGTGGACGTAGTATAGTGTTGGTAAGATACCGAGGTCGTCTAAGGACACAAGAGCTTTTAGTACCGGTTTATCCTCAACGTCTAATCAAATCAAAATGTTAGAAAAAAGATTTTGAAACTAGGAAAATAAAACTAACTAAAATGCTGAAAAGTAAAATAAAAGTAAAAACAGATAGACAAGATGAATCACTTAGATCCAACTCGTGTGTAGTGTAACCTTTGATTATTTTCGCACTTTTGCACTTGTTTAAGAGATTATCTTAGTTATTGTAGTAGGCCCCTCTTTTGAAGGTGACGTTACCCTCAACCCAGTAGTTTGAGTCAGCAAGGATACAATCCTAAAGGGTCGGATTATTGAAAGATAATTAATTAAGTTATTAATGCATAATGTGGTAGGCCCCTCTTTTGAAGGCGACGTTACCCTCGGCTAAGTAGTCTGAGTCAGCAGGGATACAGTCCTAAGTAGCCGGGTTAAAGTTTTAATAGTAGTTTAACTTATGAGGGGATCAAAGAGTTTGGACCCCCGCCATCCAATACAGTTGGGTATTGAAGGAGGTCCTACTAAATTTGACCCAGGTCCTTTGCAGGATCTATACACTAAACAATGGTAAGACTCTTACCAAACCATTCACTTAACCCCCGACCAGGTAGCCAACGTACCTCCATATAGACCGTGGAGATATGAATGGTGAAAATATTTTATTTTATATACACAGTAAAATAATGTCAAGACACCACGGACAAATGATAAGGAAGAATCACCTTCAACATAAGAAACTAGTAATTAAAGTCATTAATACAAAACCAATTAAAAAGTGCAAAAGATTAAAAATAAAAAGTATTACACTAAACACTTGTCTTCACCAAGTGATGTAGGAGACTTAGGCAAACATGGCCTTTGATTGTCAAGAACTCTTACGATCAATCTTGGATCTCGAGACGACTCACACACTCTATGATGGACAATGGATGATGGTGGTGGATGATGGTGTTGTGATGGTGGTGGGTGGTGGGTGAAGTGTGAGAGAGGTGGTGTGCCAAGGGTTGAGTTGCAAGAGCTCCAAGCACTCCTATTTATAGGCTGAACAGAAGCTCGGGCACGGCCCCGTGTCCATCCGACTCTCTCTCTTCATTAATTTCAATTTCATTAAATGCATCTGCAATAGGTGACCACGCCCCCGTGTCCGCTGAGCACGACCTCGTGTGCAGAAGCATAAATGTACTATCAAGATTTGCCTGGATTTTGCGAATCTTATAGTTGACCACGGCCCCGTGTCCGCTGAGCACGGCCCCGTGGTGGGCAATAGAAGCTTCTACCACTTTGTCTTTTCTGCTGACACTTGGGCACGCCCTCGTGCTCACTGAGCACGGGGCGTGTTCAATCTTCTGTCTTCTTGTTTTGCTTAGGAAGATGCTTTCGGGAGGTCGAGCATGCCACGTTTGTTCCTTTTCTTGTATTTATGTCAGATTTAGCTGCCTTTTTGCTTCTTTTGTTCATTTGAGCTCATTTAATCCTGAAAACACAAAAGGAAGACAAAAGCACACTTTTTCCAACATTAGTATTAAAAAAGGGTTAGTTTTATGCCACAATTGATGTAATTTATATGTTGCATTTTGTGCACATCAAATACCCCCACACTTGAATCTTTGCTTGTCCTCAAGCAAAACTATTTATAATGTGGCTTTTTCACTCCCAAATGGAATGGGTAGAAGAGAAGGTTTTTGGGCTTGTCATAGAGTGTCGGGATTTCCTAGATTCTTTGTTTAAGTTTTATTTTTATTTATTTACAATCCTATTCGTCATGATTTATTAAAAACGTTTCCTAAGATAAATTACTTATTAGGGCATAACATGCCTTTTTAAAATTCCATTTATATACAAGTTCACATACCTCACGGGGGATAACTCAACACTCAGCCGAAGGTGTATTTTTAGTGAATCACTCGAGAGCGGCATGGAACTTACTCCTACCATAAACTTCCCAAGCAATCAATCATCCTTCTTTTTAACTTACTCCGGTTAGATTAATGTTGTCATAACTTAGCCCACGCTAGCTTCAGAGTTTGGCTTGGGCATTCCCCTGGGAAACCATAAAAGCTGAACACCTGACAACCGTTGTGGCACCACAAAAGCTGGACACTCTTTGGCGTAACATACAGTGGGATGAAAACCAGGGTGGGCTCAAGATTAAACTAAACCGAACCCATGAATTTCGAGTTAGACATGTTGACTTGAACCCAACTCGTTTAGCTAAACAGGTTGGCGGGTTAAACCTAAAACTGACCCGAACTCATTTAAACTAAATCGAACCCATGAATTTCGAGCTAGATTTGTGTCATGTTTATTAGTCATATCGGAAATTCACATATCTAATTTCAATGAAAAGAAGAGGGAAAATTTTAAAATAAAGTGCTTGAAGATTTAAAATGTCATTAAAAGCCTACTGTAAAGTGCCATGAAAAACCTAAATTAATGGCATAAAAGATAAAACCATTAAAAGTGTCTTCTAATTAAATATGACATACATAAAGTGTCACTAAAACATAATTTAGTGGCAAAAAAACAAAATGCCATTAAAAACGTATGCCATTCAATAGACTTTTTTTTGTATACCTTCCAAAACCAACACCAAACGGCATGGCCATCCCAAAACCACTATGACGAGCCTAACTGTAATGAGCTAATTGAACATAAAAACAAGCTTGTTAAGTAAACTAGCTCGAGCTAAACCCAGCTCATGAGCTTAAATGAGACATTGTTATAATAATTTTTAATTAATATATTAGATATATATCACTTTTCCTAAGTCCGTACAATTTTTTCTCTTTAACAGTTTTCAAGTTTTTCCTATGATTTGCTATTGTAAATTAACCATGATATCCATATTATATAAAAAATTACTGCTATAGGAAATTAACACTTATGTTTATATAATGTTTTTTATGACGCTAAAAAGATGACACACAAAAATATTGTCATATATTTATTAAATTTTGTACAACCATGACACTTTTTTCTTGACACGCATTTAAATGTCATAAAATAAACGTGTGTCATTATTCGCGTGTCAAGATAGATCTTGTTTTTTTATGACACTAAAAGGATGACACACAAAAAAAGTGTGTCATAAATATATTGAATTTTGTAAAACCATGACATTTTTTTTCTTGACATGCACTTTCGAATGTCATAAAATGATTGCGTGTCAAGATAAATCTTGTTTTTTTATGACGCTAAAAACATGACACACAAAAAAGAATGTCATAGATTTATTAAATTTTGTAAACTATGACATTTTTTTCTTGACATACGCTTTTGAATGTCATAAAATATGCGCGTGTCATTGTTCGCGTGTCAAGAGAAGTGTATTTTCTAGAATGATCATTGAGAATGATGAATCGGCGAAGAACAATCAAAGGAGAATCGATATTTTGGGATTTAGGGTTTCAAGAAAGTGAGTATCTAATACGTGGTGTGGTATGAGAAAGAGAATATATACGATTTGAATTTGAGAGATTGGTGACCTATACATCCGACCCGAAATGTGGCGGATCCCGCGTCCAACATCGTTTGTGGTTTGTGTTTTGCGAAATTTGTTTTCTGTATAGAGAATGAGATTGATTCCCTCCCAAAATCACACTCTACTCAACCATAGGATGCCAAATAAGCAAAATTGCTCCACCATCCAATGACACATGACCCAAATCATCTCATTTATTAATATATATAGATATACATAGTAGAATTTCGTTACAATTCATTTGCCATAACTTTATAACTTACAATTTATTTTTAAAAACACTTACAGTTTTATCACCATTATTTTAATTTTTTAGTGTTACTGTTTTATAGACATATATAATAAAATGAATTATAATGATTTAAAAGAGAAGTGAAAACTTAAGAAAATACATTTGGAAAAGTGAAAATGTAATTTTTCTTTCTGTTTCACACACTATTTTTAAAGTTATTTTTCTATTTTCGTGAAAATTAAATACAACGATTAGTAGTTAGTAGTTAGTGTCTTATTTAAAAATGTGATCCACTCATCCAGATGAGAAGTAGTAATACGCGTTTTTGGAGTGTGAACAATTATAAAAGCAAGCACGACCAAGATTTGTCATATAAATATTTAACTCATTGACTAGGTCAATGCATAAAATTATGGATAAAAGTTTGCAAATCTTTGTTTCATCTTAATATGTCACGTATTCATACCATTTTACTTCTTTTGGAGTTATCCACGAATCTTGTCTACAAAAGCCATAATATTTTTTTAGTCACTAAATGGTTAATTAGTTTCTTCATCCCAAAACAAGTCGGATGTGGTCGACCAATCAGATATGTTAATCGTCCTTTTATTTTCAGTTGTTTAGTATGTGAAATTATGTATACTTTTTTATTAGTATTAGATACTAAATAACTATCATTTCATAATCTTTCATAGAGGGGAGGAGTGTGTTATTAACTCCCGTGAGAACTCAAATCTATCACTTCATCTACACGTTATTTGGGTTGCACAAATTCTTGGTTCCCACTATACGTTATTTTGAATATTGGAATTTTAACAGAAAAAGTATAACAAATTCCTCAATAAAATTTATATTGGAACTTTAACAGAAAAAGATATATAAACAAAACAACGGGAATTATTTTTTTAAAAGTAAATACTACAATTTATTAGAAAAAAGTTAAATTCTTATGCAAAATAAAGGGGAAAATGCCACTAAAATGTAACTAAGTTTGTCAAGTGTCTCAATTAAGTCATCCAAACTTTTTTTGTCTCTCTAAAGTTACTAAACTTTAATTTTGTGTTCTAGTACTGTGTAATTACCAGGTCATCAGGTTACCATGTTTTTCTTTTATTTTTTATTTTCTTTTTAATGCTTATGTGGATATTATTTATATTAGGTGCAATTTATAAAATAAAAACATATTATAACCTACGTAATAACCTACGACGTTTCATTCCTCCAAAACCCTAGACGACATGAACGGGTGCAACGACGATCGACCTTCAACCAACGACGATCGTCCTTCAACCTTTGATGATCAGATTCGCGATTTGTCGGGTACGATTGCTTCTTTCGTTTTTGTTTCATAGCAATGATATAACTGTTTCGACGACGACCCGGTATCGATTCGTTTTTGTTTCATAACTTCTTTCGTTTTTGTTTAATAGCAATGATGTATATTGTTTTGATGAAAGTTGCAGCGTCCTCAGGTTTCATCTATTTGGTGGAATTTTAGTTATTTGACTAATAGTATTTGCATTCTCAATTAGTTAGGCTTATGAAAATGTATTTGCATTCCCTTATAAACGAACAGTCCATTATTGTATTTGTATTCTCAATTAATTATTAGCTTTCTCAATTATTGTATTTGCATTCCCTTATAAACGAACAGTCATGCTTATGAAAATGCTACAAAAACCTTGTAAAGATTGAAAAAGATAATAAAACCTGACACATCATCATTACTAACTTGGTAACATGATAATTACATAGTATTAGAACATCAAATGAAACTTGAGTTATTTTATAAAGACAAAAAAAGTTTCAATGACTTAATTGGAACACTTGTCAAAGTTGGTTACATTTCTACGAAGTTACCCCCAAAATAAAGTATTAAAGCAAATTCGATGAATTCGTCTCCACCGGAGCGAATAGCCAATATCTAAAACTATATCTAAATACCATGCTTTAACGCCCCTTAACTACATGTAGGCATCACGTCATCTACTTTATCAGGGTCGGCCCTGAGAATTTGTGTATCTTGTTCGAGCTTTTAAAACGTGCCCTTAGGCCTTAACGAAATTGGGTATTACCGTATTAGGCTCACTAAAGGTCTAAAACTAATGCAATGGGCTTATAACTAATCTAAACCATTAGAATAGTTTTGTAAGTGGGTCAATGTTGGTGTTTGTATTGGTATACCCTATTAAAAAAATTTCTTTTACATATACATATCGGGTTTTTTTTTAAACGTGCCCTTCTAAATATCGGACACTGGCCGGTGGTCCTCCCTGCCCACCCTCAGGGCCGCCGTTGTACTTAACCTATGGGCGTTAACAGATGGCAACTAGGATTAACACCTACACATATGAACGTTAGAATATACCAGATATTATAAGGGCATCATTGTAGTATGGCAAATACTATCGTGTAAAACCATTGCATGTAACGAAAACAATCAATAGAAACAAACACACTATATTATTCATTTATTATATAAAAACTTGTTCCTAAACCGGTAATGATAGTATTAACAAGTTACAACTCTCAATAAATACAAAGCACCATTACCAACCGTCACTGATTAATTAATCGCCGTACAAACCCTACGAATTTCACCTTGAGTCCCACTTTTTACCTCAATATTACCCATCCTCACCATTGATCTCCCAAACTCAACGTTAAATGTTAATCCAAGCAGTCCCCTAACTCCAAGAAACCGTTGCACAAACCTTTGTGTCGTCGGGTCGTTCCATAAGGCCGCATCGGATTCAAGTACTCCTCGCCTGTTCCTCAAGTTTGCGTAGTATGAATTGTCGAATCTGCCTCCGCTTCCGTTGTCTAAATCCACACGTACTGTGCCATCACCACCGTTGGGGCACAGGTTTTGGAGGGTTGGAAGGAATGCTGGATCGATACTCGGGTCAGGTCCATTCGTGCTGTTAAAGTTGTATAGCCGGTAGCTAAATAATGTGCAAGCTGCTGTCCCGAGTGTGTGTGCTCCTACGAATAAATCAAACCATGAAACGCTATTAGGGTTGTAATTGTTCGTGTTCGTTTGTTAAGAAATATATGTGTTTACGAACTGTTAATGAACAATTATCGAACGAGATTTTATATTCATGTTCGCTTGTTATAAGGAAATGAACTAGCTCATGTTCGTTTGTATTTGTTTGTTAATTTTAGGAAAAGAATATTGCAAACAAATTTGATGAACACAAATGAAAAGAAACTAATGTTCATTTACACAAATGGAAACAAACGAAGACATATAATCGATAATGAACAAAATATGAATATTTTAATTTTTTGGAGTTTTGAAGCAATTAATAAAATATAAAAATTAAAAATACTAATAAACTATCGAACACAAAGAAACTCATTATCGAACGTTCACCAACATAAATAAACGAACGCGACCTCTATTTATTTTCCTTAATTTAACTAAACAAACAGAATTTTTTTTCGTGTTCGTTTATTTATTAAACGAACGAAGACAATGATAAATATGTTATATTTGTTCATCTCCTAATATTCAAATTAATATTTATATACATATATAACAACATATATATTATTTATATATTAAATTTTTGTTTTGGAAATATATTAACAAAATTAGTTTATTGTTTTTCCCATGCATAACGTAATTAAGCATTTATATATAAAAAGTAACCATCGATAAGAAAGAGTTTACTTTTTTATAGTGCTTACACCATGGGTATTAGTGGTTATCACTACAAGAAACGGGTACCTTTAGCGACGCCTTGTGTCGCCGCTATTGCCTGTCTCCGCTATTGGTATATAATTCTTGTAGTGTATGATATGGGAATTCATTATGACACTATTCTTTGTTTAACTTACCACTAAGTGCAACAAGATCTTGGGTGTTAAGACCTTTGTCCGTAAACTTCCTGATTTGGACACTAACAGGGTCATTAAAAGCGGGAAGGTTCGCGGTATCAGCTGCCCGTGAAACTAATCCATCTCGGCGACCTAATGGCACTGACCATCCTGTTCCTCCAGTCTACAACATCCAAAAAGTTGAATCAGTACATTTTTTAAGCCAAACAGATACCTTGTAAAAATGTATATACCTGCACGACAGAATCACGGGCAGCAAGGGCAAGAATGTCCGCACAAGAGACCACACCTGGACACGCGGTTTCCAGCTGTGTCTTTGCAGCATCAATGACTTCAAAGCCTCTAAGTAACGAATTTGGGGCAGCGGTTTTCTCGGAAGAAGAACCGTCAATTAGGATAGAGGCATCACAGCCGTTAACAAAGCAGTCGTGAAAGAACATTCTTAGTAAACCAGGTGCAACTGCGGCGTTGGAGTTGACTGCAGACTGGACCACAGAGCGTACGATGGTTTCTGCCCGTGGGCATGAGGTCTGGTAGAACCCGACTCGGGTGCCTTGGCCTATTGCCAATGTGATGAAGGTGGCTAACAAGATGAAAATAATGATTAGCCCTTTGTTGTTGGGAAAAGTCTGCATCATTAGAATAAGTTGTTTCTGGTTTTAAGAGATTATATGGTTTCTAATGTGAGGTAGCGTATACATGAAGAACGTATTTATAGTCTCACTAGGAGGGGGGGGGGGGGGTAGTATAATATGTCAAAACATATTGCGAGTTGACAAAAGTAAAGAAATTCGGCTATGAAGATGCAAAGAAATTTTCAAACGTTTTTATAACATAATGGAATAATAGAAATATTACATTTTTAGTGGAAGTGTTACCTTATATATTATAGCAAAAATGCTATTTTAGTAAATTACATCGCCTCATTCGTACAAACTTTGAATAGCGGTAAGTAATGATTGTTACAACCAATGAGATTTCTAGCGGTGTAAACAAGCCGGGCCGAACCCGAGCTCGACTAGGCTCGAGCTCGGCTGGTTTTGTTTTTGTGAAGTTCGAATTCATGCTCGACTCGTGAGTAAAACCCATAGCTCGAGCTCGGCTTATTACAGACAATAAGTTTTACTAAGACTTTCAAAATCTATCTATGATGGTTTTCTTCAGCAGTGAATAGCCCTCTAGGATGCCCTGTAGGCCACCCCTTACCCTTGCTACGAAAAGCAATACTCTTCCCTAATATGCATGCTAAATTAAGTCACCTTACGATTGAAAGTTCTATGTTTTAGGCAACAAGTTCAAACATTCCAACGGGGTGGTGGTTTATTGGCAAAAAAAAGCCTTTAAAACACTTAGGATGGGTAGGGACGGTCTTGGATTCAAGTCCCACAGCGACAGGTGTTGGAAATATTGTGAAAATATGAATTTTCACAGATATAGGAAATGCATTTTTCCTAATTTTGGATTAGAAATAAATATAAGAAACGGAGGAGATTTCATATATTTATTTGTGGGTTTGTGTTCTATGTTGGAAGAGCTTCGCAACGAACTAAATCGCGTCCAAAACAGAGCTAAGATGAATGATATATCGATGCTCAAAGTTTGGTGTTTGAAACATTGAATGCTGAAATAATGGGAAAGTGTCACCTTGTCCCACATAGTAGGAGGGATGAAACTTAAAGTAGTATTTAAGTGGGAACACTCCATCCTTAATGTTTCATCGAAGCACACACTAGTGTACTCGCGAAGGGTGCGGAGCACCCTAAGCAGGACACGTGCTTGCACAGGCGATGGGCGCTTTGATGGCGCACTTTACACTTTTCACTTTGCACTTCGCACAATCGCAACATCGCGAGCCGCCTTTTATTTTTAACCGCGCGCACGTGGTGAAGCACATGGGCTGCAAGGACCAGGTGGCAGATAAACCTTGGAGGATGACGTGGCAAACAGGCGCGGGAGTACATGGGGCATGACCAGGTTGGTCTGCACGCACTGGTGCATGGACACTGAAGTGACGCGCACAGGCGCACCAAAGTGAGCCAATACGGCGCGACTGACTGTGTGACGTGCTCGTATGTTCACTGGTGACTAGCGCACGAGCACATGAAAGTGAGCCAAACTAGCGCACGTGCAAGGGTGGTGCAGGCCTGGGGCACATGAAAGTGAGCCAAAGTGGCACGTGCGCACCAGAGTGTCTGCCATGCGCGCACGCGCGACAGAAGCTTCCAGACTTTAATGATAGAGCAATTTCATTTCAGCATTTGAAACGGACAAGTCAACGGTTTTGACTGAGAATTAAATGACGAATTAAAGTGCATTGAAGACGTCCAATGCAATTTAATTCTCTCATTTAATTCATTTTTTGGATGTTTCAACTCAGATGTTGCTGTATAAATACAACATCTCATCCACTGTAGAAGACACCAGCTAAACCAACAGCTTATGAAAAATTCTCTCTACGATCTTCTGATTCTTTTGCTTCATGTTTCAAGGTAGATTTCAGGTCCTCGAGCCAGCTCCGGCAGTACACACTGCTTCGGTTGTTGTACCCTAGGAAACAAAACGAGTTCTCATGGGAGACTAGGAATTTGTTTTAAGGGCCCTGTATTAAACACAACTCTCAGCAGTTTCAATTATGTCTCATCTTCTATTCTTGTATTTTCTTTATTTTAGTTGTAATTGTACTGTTTTTTCCAGCTTTCTTTATTTCTGTATTGTAATTCCATAATAAAATTGTTTTATTTTATTTAATACGCGAACGGTTCCTACGATCTTAAAACAAAATTTTAAAACAGCGTTCATGTATTCAAAACCACTCTGTTTGTGATTCAAACCAGTTTTGTTTCACACAGTTTGTGTTTTAAAAAACAGATTTTATTTCTGTTTTCATCTTCAAAGGAGCGACTTTGGTTGAAAACAGTGCTAATTACTTTCAGATTCCGTCCTAAAACTCATAAAACTTTCTATCTTGGTCTTCAAAGCTGGACTTAGAAGCCGAACAGTAAGTTTGTTTTAATACTTATAAAAATTTTCTGTTTTGGTCTTCAAAGTTGGACTTAGAAGCTGGACAGTAAATTTATGGGAAATCTGACTTTGAAACGCCTTGGTTGTTTGCACTAGACCTAACCCGTGGGTTGTCTCTGATTGTTAAATCAGCGTGCAAAACCTCAGAGGTGTACCCCACTTGACATTAAAACTTAAAATTAAATAGTTTATTTCTGAACTAAACTTGGAATTTTAATTTTTCAGAATGTCGACTGAAAACATCAATGTCAACAACAATATGAATATTGTGACGAGAACCCCTTAAACGCCAACACTGTGGGAGTGTCCACAGTGGCCAATCACGCGGAAAGACCCGAGAAGTTCTTAGGTTTACACTTCAAAAGGTGGCAATAGAAGGTGTTCTTCTAGTTGACCACCATGAACCTTGCGAGGTTCTTGACTGAAACCGCTCCCCAACCTGCGAAAGGGGAGACCGACACCCAAACTCTGTGTGCGGTAGATGCTTTGAAGCATTCGGCTTTCATGTAACACCTCGTAAAATCACGTCCAATGATGTATTGACACGTGTAATAAACCCTAATAAAGTCCAATATTGAAGTTTAGGGACTAATTTTTCTAAAAATCGAAAACTTTGATTATGAAAGGACTGGAAGTGTTAACATACCTAAAATAAGTTTCTAAATAACCTCTCACGATATTTATGTTCACAAATGAGCCACTTGGTGATCGAGTGTAGCCGTTTGCGTAATTAACTGAAAGTTGCGCAATAAAGGATTAAAAGCGTCAACATGTTAATTCTTACCTCTGAGTGACCTTTTAATAAAACGGGAGCTTCATGATATTGATTATACTCTTGGGAATGCAAAATAATGGCCGTCTAAGGTTTTTTGCCTATAATTAAAGTTACGCGCAACTTGGCAAGTTAGAGGGACTAAAAGTGTCAATATGTTTAATTAGACCTCTGAATGACCTTTTAGCGAACCCGAAGCATCGTGATGTTTAATAATATTTCTAAGAATGCCAAATATGGATTAGATAAGGCTTCAATGCTATTAGATGATGAGATGCGCAAGTTTGCGCAGTAGAGGGACCTAAAGCGTCAACTTTTGAATCTACGCCTTTCGATGACCATTTAAGTAAACGGGAGCGTAGTAATATTTAAACATATTCTTGGGAATGCCCATTTTGGGCCAAGGAAGGCTTGGATGTTATTAAACGACATTCCACGCTACTTTGCGCAATTAAAGGACTAATTGCGTCAAACTGCAAAAGTAGGTCGATTCGTATGGTAACGGACCTTCCGGAATATGTCCATGAGTTAAACATACCCTATTTATTCTTTTTATAGCTTATATATAGGCTTAGAGGTGTTTGGTGCGCAAAAATAAACTTTTACGTCATGCAGGGACTAAAAGTGTCAAAAAGTGCACAAGTTTGCATTTTCGCGCATATCTTGCATTCTGAATATCCCCGGACACCAAAAAATTTATGTAAGCATTAAAATATTTTATTTTAGTGTTTGGCTTAATAAAATTCCATTCGTCGCATAATTTGGATCGTTTTTAGCGTCCGTCCATGTTTCGTCGTAATTAGCCGAACAACGTGACCGTACGACCAAACGAACCGACATCCATCATATTTTTGAGCATGTTTCATGTTCCCTATGCTTAGGCATCATTGTAAAGCCTTAAAAATGGTTTAACGGGCCTTATATGTGTCGGAAATGGCAATTAACAAGTGCGGGGGCCTAATGTGTCAACAATTGAAGTTTTGTTGTGCTGATCCGGTCCCTTACGGACCGTATACAGGACCATACGGTCCATATACTAATACCCAGCAGCAGAATGTTGAAAACCAGCTTTGGTTTTGCTCTTTGTCTCTCATACTTGAATCTAGGGGCTGCCCTAAGCTTAGTAAACCATGGGTAGGAGGTGTATGGCTCAGATTTAATCACGATTTACGAGAAACGATCCTAACGGTTCTCAAAAACCTATAAATACCCCTCAAATTTTTGCTCTCATTCACCCCTTGATCTCATTGTTCTAGGTTGGGGCCCTTGTGCTTCATACCTGAACATCCAAGATCAACTCCCTCCTTGCTTGGACCTTTTGTAAGTGTCCTTTCATGCTTAGTTTAAATTTTAGTGGTTATAACCGAAAGTCAAGCGTTCTCGATAAACGCTTTGACTTTTAAACGGTTGAGCCATTGTTCGCATCGAACATGGATACGTGACCGTAATTAGGTAGGTGTTTAACCCTTAAAAGGGTACCTCCTAATTACCACGTTTACTTAGTTTAATTGTCGGGTCAAATAAAAGTCAAACAGGTTAGTTTTAAATAAAATACATGGCTATTATATGAAAGTCATAAAATCAGTTTTCTCACTTTAATAACTTGGTAAATATTAGTTGAACATGCCTAAGCATGATTCAACCCGACAATTCTAAGTATAGGCTCGGTTCGGAACCGAAAGTCGCAAAAGTTGACTTTTGCTTTGACTTTCAGTTCTGACCCGATTTAGCTTAGTTTAGATATGCCTTAGGATTCCATTAGGACCATATTATAGATTAATATAACCCTATGAGGTTATACAACTTGGTTCCATAGAAATCCTAGTTCATGCATGTTTCCGTTAAATGCCTAAATGTTGACCGTTATGCCTTTTGACCCTAAAACGAGAATTTTGAAAATGTGAGAGAACAATAATCTTTATTAATGATTTATAAACTGGTCCTAAAATTTGACATCAGTTTGAGGTCTAGATTAGGAGTTATGCTCATTAGCGTAAAATGAAAAGCTTTTATTAATTAAACGGCATAATTAGCATATAGCCTATCTAAACCCAATTTTTAATACCAAACTTTTTACCCACTGATATAAAATAATATTTTGGGATTTTTGAAGATTTTTATTTATTTTTAGGCTGAGCATAACTTAGGGTTATAACATTAATTCGGTAATTGCCGGTTTTGCCCTTTCAGGCTATAGAATGAGTTTTTCAAACCCTTTTGATGCCAAACCTTTTTCTATTGATCTAATATAATAAATAAAATATTTTGAGCCTTCTGGAATAATAAAAACGTCAGCTTTCTTTTGAAAACCCGAAAATGGCTCCAAATCGCCTTTTTAAGCATTTTTAATGCCTAGTATGTATCAAAACTATTTTAAACATATAAGGGTTGATGCCTACTGATATATTCAGTAAATTTTTATATTTTAACAGTAAGGAGAAGTTTTAAACTCAGGTTTTCAGTTTTGACCTTTTAAGCCTATGTGAAATTACCAAAATGCCCTACGGTGCATAGTATGGTTATAATTAATAAATTTCACATATATATATGATACCCTACTGTTATAACTTATTAAATTAAGTATATTTACTGATTAAATCAGACCTGTAACTCAGAATAATATTTAATCTCTTTTGTAACCTTTAAAATGACCAAATTACCCCTACGGGGCATAAATTGGTCTTAAACTCGTTTTGGGCATAATGGAAGGTATCCTACTGATATCACAACATATTTAAGGCATATTAACTTAGGAAACCTGTTCATGATTCCTTTGGTTACCCGTTACGCACTTTTCGCGTTCGGAACGGCTTATGTAACTAGTTTGCATAAATTAGCCGAAACGGGTCAAACCTTATCATTTTTATCTCAAAATTCAGAATGTGTTTAGTTTACCCTTATTATACAAGTATACAAGCTTGTCGGGTCTAAACCACATTCTAATCCGGTCTTCGCATAATCATGCGTATTGAATCGTATCCTCCTTTAAAAACTAACCGGTCTAAGCTTAGGCTTAATTAAAGACCCGTTAGGAATCTAATAGGTTATTAAAAACCTTTGTTCCAGATTTAGGAGCCCAGTAAAA
The DNA here is from genome assembly GCF_002127325.2 of Helianthus annuus. NCBI lineage: Eukaryota > Viridiplantae > Streptophyta > Magnoliopsida > Asterales > Asteraceae > Helianthus > Helianthus annuus. The sequence goes on along the minus strand of NC_035443.2, from coordinate 77,952,335 downwards.
GCTATCTGTACTTGCTTGGTGGTATACGGCTGGGATAAATTGTATAAATTTGCTCAGGTAAATACTTTTAACTTATTTTCCCTATACGGGCTTGGGGTACGGTATATAAAATACCGCTTGGTCAGGCATTGAATCTTTAATCAAATGTAGGTTAAATCATTGAAATGACCCGTTAAAATTGTTTTGTTGCTTAAAGTCTTTGGGGGGTTAATGACTATGTCCCGGATATCCTTGGCATCATTTTACGAAATGGCCACGACCTAAGCATACGGGTGTAGGCGTCATCCGTTAGTGCATAAATAAATATTAAGGTATAACCGCCGGTTTTGGGTTTAACCGCTGCGGGACTATACCATGTGGTGTGTCTATTGATCTTTAACCCGGTGTTAACCCGGGCTACTGAACGCATAAGAAACATGTAAATCTTTTACAAGTTTATATTCAAATAATTATCCCAAGTTATAAAATCTTTTGTGCCATGTGCATTCAAATCAATTTTCTAAAACGTTTTCAAAATGAGTCAGTTAAATTGTATTTATCAGTGTAAACTGACGTATTTTCCCAAAAAGGCTAAGTGCAGGTACTAATCGGAATAGGCTGGCTACTCCTAGCATCAATAAAGAGTCTCGCAAGCTTAGATGTTAAAGTCTGTTGAACAATTATCTTTTATATGATCCGCCTGTGGATCCTTTACTTTCCGTTTGTAATACTTGATATTACTTTGTATCGGATTGTGATATATTTATCTTTTGCTTCCGTTGTGCATCTAAATTGTGTTGTTTGACTATGATGATATCAACTACGTCACGATACTCCCCACCGGGCCCACCGGTAATACGTGGAAATATCGGGGTGTGACATTTCATATGTCGAGCCTATGTGTTAAACGGCCTGTCGGATGCATTGTATAATGTGTACTACAATGTAAAGACTTCCAAAGACTTATGGGATGCCTTGGACAAAATGTACAAAACGGAGGATGCTGGCACAAAGAAATTTGTGGTAGCCCGTTTCTTGGAATACAAAATGGTTGATACTAAAACCATTATGAATCAAGTCCAAGAGTTGCAAATTATACTACATGACATCCACGCGAAAGGCATGACACTTAGCGAGACATTTCAAGTGGCAGTAGTGATTGAAAAGTTACCTCCTAGTTGAGTGGATTTTAAGAATTATCTTAAACACAAACAAAAGGAGATAACTATAGAGGATCTTATTGTTCGTCTTTGGATTGAAGAGGACAATAGATTTGCCCAAAAAGGCAGCCTTGCGCAAACTACTGCTAGCGCAAATATGGTTGAACATGGGCAATCCTCTAAAGGCAACAAGGGTAAGGGGAAGAAGGACGAAGAGAAAGCAAAGGCTAGCAAGCTTGGACCAAAGAAAGGGGTTGTGAAAAAGAAGCCTCGGGCGTTCCAAAGGACTTGTTACAACTGTGACGAGCCGGGGCATCGGGCTAACCAATGCAAGAAATCAAAGCGTGAGCGCGCGCACATGGTAGATGAAGACGGAATGCCTTTGGTGGCAATGATTTCCGACAAAACTGCCATGATGGATGAGGTCAATACTGTGACCAACACTCCAAAAGGATGGTCGCTTGATACGGGCGCGACCTGTCATGTATGCCAAGACAGAAGCCTCTTTACCACCTTCAGGGAGCTTGCGGGATATGAGAAGCTGTACATGGGAAATGCAGCCACCGCGGACATCAAGGGTGAAGGTACAATGATTTTGAAGTGGACTTCGGGGAAGGAGCTCACTCTAAGCAATGTGTTGTACGTTCCGGACTTGCGCAAGAGCCTAGTCTCGGGATGGTTGCTTAATTAGTTTGAATTTCGTTTAGTATTTCAAAGTGACAAGTTTGTTCTTACTAAACGAGGCACGTATGTTGATAAGGGCTATGCCCTCAATGGAATGTTTAAATTGAATGTAATGGCTGTCAAAAAGAACATGAATAAAATTGCTACCACCTCTACTTATATGCTTGAGTTTTCCGATTCGAATAAATGGCATGGTAGACTAGGTCACGTAAATTTTAATTCCATACTTCATTTAATCAATTTAAAATGTATACCAACATTCCATATTGATATTCAAAATGCGAAACATGTGTAGAATCCAAACTTACAAGCTCATCATCAGAATCGGTTGATCGAATAACCGAACCCCTTGTTATTTGTGATTTAAAAGCGGTACCCACAAGAGGAGGAAATAAGTACTTCATCACGTTCATTGATGATTGCACCAAATATTGCTATGTATATTTACTTAAAAGTAAAGACGAAGCAATAAATAAATTTATCTTGTATAAAACGGAAGTTGAGAATCAACTTCAAAAGAATATAAAATCTGTGAGAAGCGATCAAGGAGGCAAATATGTTGCACCTTTTGCTGATTTATGCGCAAAAAGTGCCATCATACATGAGTGTACAACTCCTTATTCTCCACAATCAAATGGCGTGGCGGAAGAAACCGTACATTGAAAGAAATGATAAACGCCATGTTGATAAGTTATAGGGTAAGCCAAGACATGTGGGGGGAAGCCATTCTCTCAGCCAATTATCTTTTAAACAAGATACCACTAAAAAACGGGGACGAAACTCCATATGAGTTATGGAAAGGAAGAAATCCTTCATACAAATACTTGAAAGTGTGGGGTGCCTAGCAAAGGTGATTGTACCACCTCCTAAGTCTCTTAGGATAGGACTAAAAACTATTGATTGTATATTCATTGGGTATGCACATCAAATTAGTGCACATCGCTTTCTTGTACATGAGTCTAAGAATCCAGATGTACACGAACACACTATCATGGAGGTGAATCCTAACGTTGTCTCGTACTTTGAAAATGTTTTTCCTTTGAGAGGACAAACATATGTAACATCATCAACACCCAATTTTGAAGTAGGTGAAAGCTCATCTACACCAGTTGATGAGGTAATACATGATAAGACACATGAACAACCTGAGATTGATGAGGGTGATTGTAGGCGAAGCAAAATGCCAAGGGTTGAAAAATCCTTTGGTCTAGACTTCGTTAGCTATATGGTTGAGGGCGAGCCCAATACATATCGCGAAGCGGTTTCCACTTCAGAAGGACCTCAATGGAAAGACGCAATAAAGAATGAAACTGATTCTATACTGCAAAATCATACTTGGGAGTTAGTAGATCTTCCACCTGGTTGCAAACCACATAGATATCGTTGCATATTCAAAAGTAAGATGAAAACTGATGGAAGTATTGATAAATACAAGGCTAGGTTGGTGATTAAAGGATTTAGAGAAAAAGAAGGTCTAGATTACTTTGATATCTACTCGCCTGTGACACGCATAACCTCCATAAGATTGGTTCTTGCAATAGCGGCTTTAAGAAGTTTGGAAGTTCACTAAGAATTAAATGACGAATTGAAGTGTATTGAAGACGTTCAATACAATTTAATTCTCTCAGTTAATTCGTTTTTTGGCTGTTTCAACTCAGATGGTGTATAAATACAACATCTACTGTATAAATACAGCATCTCATCCACTCAAGAAGACACCAGCTAAACCAACAGCTTATGGAAAATTCTCTCTGCGATCTTCTGATTCTTTTGCTTCTTGTTTCAAGGTAGACTTCGGGTCCTCGAGCTAGCTCCGGCAGTACACACTGCTTCGGCTGTTATATCCTGGGGAGACTCGGAATTTGTTTTAAGAGCAATGTGTTAAACACAACCATCAGCCAGTTTCAATTATGTCTCATCATCTATTCTTGTATTTTGTTTATTTCAGTTGTAATTGTACTGTTTTTTCTAGCTTTCTTTATTTTTGCATTGTAATTACATAATAAAATTGTTTTATCTATTTAATACGCAAACGATTCCTACATCGGAGATTAAAGAAAATAGTCATTAAAAAAGTACAAACATTCCAAAAACTATTTATGACACCGTTCTAAGCATAAACAGCTTGTGCAGACAAACTCCTACACAACAATCAAATAGACACTACAATTCCTACCAAAGCACTAATGCGATTCGCACTCAATATGCAATCACATTCACACGCAACTCTGACCCCATCATTATCCATTTCCTTAACCCAAATATTAAACTAAGGATAAAAATTAACTTAATCTACTAATATTAGATTAATGTGTGTGAATGGCCGGTATATATAAAATATATATCACTGAACAAGTTTTAAATTTATGAAATGGAAACTACCAAAAACCAAATTACATACACGTAGGCAAATGTATCGATCGTATGTGCAATAGTATTGGCAAGAACCTAGTAATGGTCCTCGAGACATCGCGACTCCTAATACTCAAACGTCTGTCAATATCTAACCCTATGAAAGTTGATGGTTTGATTGAACTAAGAAACTAGAGACTGCAAACAATACACTTAAGAACAATAAGAAAACACTAAAGAAAAGGATTTCAGGTGAGACAAGGTTTTATTAGTAAGAATTTTAACGAGATAACATAGTTGATCCAAAGGTATCACAGGGAGCAGATGGGTGTTACACATTTTTTCCCTTAGTTATGATTTTATCCCAATTGGTTTTTCCCTATAAGATTTTTAACGAGACAACATCACCAAACGTATTAGAAAGAATCATACATTATTTTATCACATGCATGGTCACGAGAGACTCCTATTCACATTCTAACTCCCATTTTTTCATTTCCGGTGTATTAATGTAATAGCCCTATAACGATACTTTAAAACAATGGTACCAAAAATTTGATTATGTCATGATTGACAATGGTTTCAAAATAATGGAGTGCGACAAATGTGTTTATTTCAAAGACACAAATGAAGGTTATGTGATCTTTTGCCTTTTTGTAGACGATATGCTTATCATTCGGAGTAAGATAAAATGATCAAAACTACTAAAAAGATGTTGAAAGCGAGATTTGACATGAAAGACATGGGTTTAGCAGATGTGATTCTTGCAGTAAAAATCATAAGAACCCAAGATGGTCTTATGTTAAGTCAATCTCATTATGTGGATAAGATTCTTGAAAAATTCAATTCGGGAGATACGACTGTGGCTCGAACTCCAGTTGATACCTCCCAACATCTAACGAAAAATAGAGAAGAGGGAGTTGCTCAGTTAGAGTACTCAAGAATTATTGGCAGTCTAATGTATCTAATGACATGTACTAGACCTGACTTAGCATATGCTGTGAGTAGGCTAAGTAGATATACAAGCAATCCAGGTCATGAACATTGGAAAAGTATAACAGGGGTGCTTAGATACATAAGATACACAAGAGATTATGGGCTGCATTATACCCGACAACCAGCAGTGATCGAAGGATACACTGATGCAAACTGGATATCGGATAATAAAGAATCCAAATCAACAAGTGGTTACGTGTTTACACTTGGAGGAGCGGCTATCGCTTGGAAGTCATCTAAGCAAACTGTCATAGCAAGATCCATAATGGAATCGTAATTTACCGCCTTGATTTAGTCAGGAGAGGAGGCGGAATGGCTACGTCAATTCGTGGAACATATTCCAAGATGGCTAAAGCCTTTTCTAGCCATATGTATACATTGTGATAGCTAATCAGCGATTGGCAGAGCTCAAAGCTCGATGTACAATGGTAGATCAAGGCACATTCAACGTACACACAACACGGTACGACAACTACTATCAACGGGTGTTATCACAATTGACTATGTGAGATCAAAAGATAACATTGCGGATCTGTTTACGAAAGGCTTAAGCAAAGAGTTAGTTCAAATGTCTTCAATAGGAATGGGACTAAAGCCCTTGGTAATAAATGGGAATATGAGGGAAACCTAACTTAGTTGACTGGAGATCCCAAGATCTAAGTTCAATAGGATAACTTAATCATATTACCAAAGCGGAGTCACTGTGGGCGAGTACCCCAAACCAAATAAAACGGAGTTATCTACTTCCTAGTCCATTCCAATCAGTGACATTGAAGTGAGGCTAAGCATATTAAGGTTAGCGATTTCGGGAAATCATGTAACACCTGAAAATATAAACCCTCATATTAGAAAATTCAAAGAAATTAATAAACAAGAATTTACCAACTAGGAACTTAACCTAGTTAAAAATTTAGTCTTGAAATAAACTTATAATATGGTTAAAACACTTAACTTAGAGAAAATGGTAGTTAAGGGACTGAACTTGTCAAAATTAAAAGTTGAATACTAATTAGTGAACAAAACACAAAACTCACCCATCTTGGGTGGGCATCGATCGAACAGAGAGAGAGAGGGGCGACCAGGAGAAATTCCAAACCCTAAAATCTCAATAATCTTGCAAATTGAAGGATTAATCCAAGTAGAAATCGAGAATTGAGCCTAGAATCATAATCCTCATCACAAGAGGATTGTAAGGTATGTAAAATTAGTGAAATCCCTTAACTTGAATTTCTCATGATGTTGTGAAATCTGGAAAATTGATGTTGCATGAGTGTTATTTGGTTAGTTTAGAATCGATTTGGTGTTTAGAGGTTAGACTCAACCAATTACATGTGAAATCATGACCAAATTCAGAAAACTCCATGAACACCTTGAAGGTGGGTTGTGGGTTTTACAAGATGATGATGAATTCTAGGGTTCTTAGTGGTTATTCTAGTAAAATTCGACCTTAGAAGATAGTTCCAGAAAAGATGTGATGTTTACATGATATATGATGGCTTAATTGAAGTTAAGTTAACTACTAAGCAATCCATAAACATGAATATGAATAATATAGAAATTCTGCCCTCTTGATGTTTGTAGAAATGCCTCAAAGAAGACTGATAAATAGAAATTTGAAGCTTTAACGCCTAATTAAGATGTTTCGGTATATTATGCGAAATGATGTCTAAGAGGGTTCTAAACATGTCTTGTAAATGAACTCTATAGGACAAGATACCGGGACGTCGAGCGGACAAGCCGGTGGTGATTCTCGTTTGAAGGGCGTGCGCCAAGGTATGTAACATGACTCGTTACATTATGTGAAATTAGATCATTGTAGTTGATTATCAAATTTTCTAGTTATTATGAATTGAAGCGATGGCATTGTTGCATTGAATACTTGGTTGATTAATGAATTAAACTCGTTGGTAGTTGTCATAAAGGAAGGAATTCCATAGACAAGCCAAACGGGTCGAATAATCAAGTGAAACATGATCTACAACTCGGAATATGATAGATTGTTGTATGTGGTTGGTTATATTATGACGTGCTAGAAATGTCAGACTTTTATTACATTGATAATGCAGAATACTGAAATCCGAGAGTTGGGAAATTGGTTGAAATGCTTAAACCAAACAAAAACATGAATTTCCAGGTGCTACCGTAAATTACGGTGTCACCGTAATTTACGGTAGAGATTAATGTTTTACGGTGGTTTTCTACTGACTTACGGTGGATCCAAGAATTTCCAGCACTCACCGTAACTTACGGTGGCACCGTAAGTTACGGTGGAGCCTGGAAAAACTTTTATATTTTTGTCATTTTCAATGCGATGTTAAACCTTGAAATCCTATTATTTATAAACGTCAATATTAATGATTTTTTGGTTGATCATAGGTAATTAGGTGGGTCTCATGGATGGCGATCAAGTGATTTGATGATGAACCGAACACTCCACTCCGAAGCTTCCGCTATGTTTTGAACTTGTTAATTAGTTGTTTCTTGTTTGTAAACAAATTCTTAAACGACTTATCATGTTCTACCTTAGTCTTTAGTAGACTAAGGTGTGTAATATTTTTGAAACCTATGTAATCTATCATCTTTTGGTATAAAATAGCTATTAAATCTAGTATAAATTTAAGGGTGTAACAAGTTGGTAATCAGAGCCACAGGTTGTCAATAAGTGTTCGGTTCAAGCTTGATCGACCATCCGGTAAGAACTAATTTCTGTTAATTAATTTTATATTACGTAAAGAATGAGAAATGAACAAATATGCATGAAAAGAGCAAGTAAGCTCATTTAAATACAAGAAATCAAAAGCAAGAACGATAAAATCAAGTTGTGAACTTGATTGAATCAAAAGCAAGAACGATCAAATCAAGTTGTGAACTTGATTGAATCAAAAGCAAGAACGATCAAATCAAGTTGTGAACTTGATTGAATCAAAAGCAAGAACGATCAAATCAAGTCTTGGACTTGATTGAAATAAAGCAAGAGCAATTAAATCAAGTTATGAACTTGATTGAATCAAACAAGAACATCATGTGTTATAAATGGAATGTTTTAACAACTTGTGTAAACATTTCAGAAATAGAGATGGCTGATAAAGGTAATGATGATGCGGTGCCAAGAGTCACCGAACAAGTGAGGGAGGCGATTGCCGAAGAGGTTGGAAAGGCAATCGAAAACAGTCTGACAGGCTTCATTGATAGAATTCAAAACACAGTTCTATCAATGGTAGAAGATAGAATCAAGAAATTAGAAGATGACTCAAAACTTGAAAAGGAAAAACATGGAGGATGGAAACCTTGTTCATACAAGGAATTCATGGCTTGTAAACCACCGATATACAATGGGGAGGTTGACCTAATAGTGTGCTAAAGATGGCTAAGTGATATCGAAGGGGTATTCGAGAGAACCCATTGTGATGTAAATGACTATGTAGCCTATGGTACGGGTCAACTAAGAAATCAAGCAAAAGATTGGTGGGATAACAAGAAGAGTGAGATCGGTATTGAAGCTGTTAAGGTCATGACTTGGGATGAATTCAAGACGCCATTTCTGAAGCATCATAGCCCCAAAGCGGTTATGAATAAAATCAAGGAAGAGTTCATGCAGCTCAGGCACAAAAACGAGACCATAGACAAGATCACGGCAACGTTTATGGACAAAATGAAGTTTTGTGACGATCTTGTGACAAACGAAGAACAAAAGATATACTACTATCATAACATGTTGAGTGCCGAGTATAGGGAGTTTATCACCCCTTCCAAATACGAGACCCTTACCGAGATTATAAATGCTGCTCGGGAGAGGGAAATAGAGCTGAAAAAGAGTATCGAAAGGGGTGAACGGAGAGCACATGATGTAAATCCGAGCCCTACTAAGAAGGCACGAACAAATGAGAGCGCAAGGAAATCTGATACAAAAGGCGGGTCACCAAGTTGCAGAATTTGCGGGAAGGGTCATAAAGGCGAATGTCGTTACAAGGATAAGCCTTGTCCTATATGCAAGAAAACGGGACATATAGCCATATCGTGCCCAAAGAAGGTGACGGTTTGTTATAATTGTTATCGAACGGGTCATAAGAAGTTTGAATGCCCGGAATTGGTTGAAAAGAAGGATGGGCCGGAACCGAAGGGCGAAGCCCCTAAAGCCAAGGCAAGGTCTTTTCAACTAACAGCCGCAGAAGCAAAGATTGAACCTGACGTGGTCTCAGGTATATTTACTGTAAACTCGATTCCTGCACGTGTGTTATTTGATACGGGTGCGAATAAATCCTTTGTTTCATATGGATTTATTCGACATCCTTCATTTGTTCTAACTAAATTACTTGTGCCCTTAGAAGTAGAGATAGGTAATAATAAAAGTTTTATTGTTTGCGATGTATGTGAAAATTGCAAATTGAGCATTGACGATGAAGAATATTTGATAAATCTAATCCCGATGTCGATGGGAGAATTTCAAGTCGTCGTTGGGATGGATTGGCTATCTCGACACCATGCAAAGGTCGTGTGCTTCCGTAAAGAGATAAAACTGACATCTCCGAGCGGGAAACACGTCACCATCTATCGCGAAAAAGGAGGCAATCCCATAGTATGCTCAATGTTGAAAGCTCACAAGCTAATGAAGCAAGGATGCAAGGCATTTATGATATACGCTAATGAACCCGAAAAAGAATCACGAAAGATTGGAGATGTACCGGTAGTACGAGATTATGAGGATGTTTTTCCGGAAGATTTACCGGGGATACCGCCCGAACGGGAAGTAGAATTCGGGATCGAATTGATTCCGGGCGCGAAACCCGTAGCAAAAGCCCCGTACCGACTTGCGCCGTCAGAATTACAAGAATTGATGTCCCAAATCCAAGACCTGCTCGACAAGGGATTCATAAGGCCGAGTGTGTCTCCTTGGGGCGCACCGGTATTGTTCGTGAGGAAGAAAGATGGGAGTATGCGCATGTGTATCGATTACCGGGAGTTAAACAAACTCACGGTAAAGAACCGATACCCGCTCCCGAGGATAGACGATTTATTCGACCAACTACAAGGTGCGAGCTGGTTTTCCAAAATTGACCTTAGATCGGGGTATCATCAATTAAAGGTCAAAGAAGAAGATGTGCCGAAGACGGCTTTCCGCACGAGATACGGACATTACGAATTCCTCGTGATGTCATTCGGGCTAACGAACGCACCCGCGGCTTTCATGGATCTCATGAACCGGGTTTGCAAACCGATGCTGGACAAGTCGGTCATCGTGTTTATCGATGATATATTGGTATATTCGAAAAGTGAAGCTGAACACGTACATCACCTACAAGAAGTGTTAGAAACCCTTAGACGAGAAAAGCTATACGCAAAATTCTCTAAATGTGCCTTTTGGTTACGAGAGGTACAATTTCTTGGCCACGTTATAAGTGCCGACGGAGTACTGGTGGATCCGTCAAAGATTGAGGCGGTGTCAAAATGGAATCCCCCAAAGAACCCTTCTGAAATTAGAAGCTTTTTGGGACTTGCGGGGTACTATAGGAGATTTATTCAAGATTTCTCCAAGATTGCGTCACCACTAATAAAGCTGACCCGAAAGAAAGAAAGATTCATCTGGGGAGTTGATCAAGAGAAGGCGTTTCAAACGTTAAAAGAAAGATTAACTCAAGCCCCGATATTGACACTACCGGACGGAGTTGAAGACATGGAGGTTTATTCGGATGCTTCATTATCGGGACTCGGCTGTGTATTGATGCAACGGGGCAAGGTGATAGCCTATGCCTCGAGGCAATTAAAGATACACGAACAGAAATATCCCACGCACGATCTCGAATTGGCGGCGGTAGTGTTTGCATTAAAAATATGGAGGCACTACTTGTATGGAGTAAAGTGCACCATATTCACCGACCCTAAGAGTTTGAAATACTTCTTCGATCAGAAGGAGTTAAATATGCGACAAAGGCGATGGCTGGAAACGGTGAAGGATTAGGATTGCGAAATACGTTATCACCCAGGAAAGGCTAATGTAGTGGCCGATGCGCTGAGCCGCAAGGCAGATTATACCCCGATACGGGTCCGATCGATGCAACTGGTTGTGACTTCAAGCTTGCTAGAACGAATTCGAGAAGCACAAGATGAAGCTGTAAAGGCAGAAAACTGGAAAAAGGAAAGAATTATCGGCCAAGTTAAAGACCTAGAGGTAGGCTGTCACGGCCTAAAGACTCATTTTAATAGAATCTGGGTCCCTAACACATGTGAGGTTAAGAAGCTTCTACTTGATGAAGCTCATAAATCCCGCTACTCCATTCACCCGGGAGCGACCAAGATGTATCATGACTTGAAGCAAAACTATTGGTGGCCCGGAATGAAGCGGGACACTGTGAAATACGTGGAGAAGTGTTTGACGTGCCTACAAGTCAAGGCGGAACACCAAAAACCATATGGTAAACTTCAACCGTTAGAAATCCCGGTTTGGAAATGGGAGCAAATTACGATGGACCTATTGACCAAACTGCCTAAAACAAGTCGTGGCTTTGATGCTATTTGGGTAGTCGTGGATAGGTTAACTAAGAGTGCTCACTTTATTCCGATTCGTGAGACTTATACGTCTGAGAAAATGTCGGAGGTTTACACCAATGAAATCATAGCAAGGCATGGGGTACCGATATCCATTGTGTCAGATAGAGATACCCGGTTTACTTCAAAATTCTGGCGTGAATTCCAAGAACAGATGGGGACTAAATTGTTCCTTAGCACTGCTTACCATCCACAAACGGATGGGCAGAGCGAAAGAACAATACAAACATTGGGTGATATGCTGCGGGCTTGCATTATTGACTTTGGGGGTAGTTGGGATGTCCATTTACCCTTGGTCGAATTCGCATATAACAATAGCTATCACGAGAGCATTAAAATGGCCCCGTATGAGCTATTATATGGCAGAAAGTGTCGGACTCCGGTATGTTGGGGAGAAGTGGGTCCGCGGGGGCTAGCACCAACCGATATAATCCGAGCTACAAATGCGAAAATTGACATAGTTCGGGCACACTTGAAAGCGGCTCAAGACCGGCAAAAGGCATACGCAGATAAAAGAAAAAGGCCAATTGAGTTTCAGGTTGGCGATATGGTCATGCTAAAGGTTTCCCCATAGAAGGGTATTATTAGATTCAGAAAAAGGGGAAAGTTAAGCCCGAGATTTATTGGGCCATTTAGAATCACTGAACGGGTTGGTAAAGTGGCTTATCGACTTGAATTACCCGAAGAGTTGAGTGGAATTCATAGCACATTCCACGTATCACATCTTCGAAAATGTTTGGCCGACGAAACTGCTCATATCCACTACGATGACATCGAGGTGGATAACAGCCTCAACTTTGCAGTAAAACCGATTGCGATTTTAGATCGTAAAGAGAAAAGCTTGAGGAACAAAGTGATAAATCAAGTCAAGGTCAAATGGGACCACAGAAAGGGGTCAAACACTACATGGGAGTCCGAAGAGGAGATGCGACGTCTCCACCCTGCTTTATTTGGTACGTAATTTCGGTTTCGGGGACGAAACCCCTTTTAAGGGGGGTGGACTTGTAACACCCGAAAATATAAACCCTCATATTAGAAAATTCAAAGAAATTAATAAACAAGAATTTACCAACTAGGAACTTAACCTAGTTAAAAATTTAGTCTTGAAATAAACTTATAATATGGTTAAAACACTTAACTTAGAGAAAATGGTAGTTAAGGGACTGAACTTGTCAAAATTGAAAGTTGAATACTAATTAGTGAACAAAACACAAAACTCACCCATCTTGGGTGGGCATCGATCGAACAGAGAGAGAGGGGCGACCAGGAGAAATTCCAAACCCTAAAATCTCAATAATCTTGCAAATTGAAGGATTAATCCAAGTAGAAATCGAGAATTGAGCCTAGAATCATAATCCTCATCACAAGAGGATTGTAAGGTATGTAAAATTAGTGAAATCCCTTAACTTGAATTTCTCATGATGTTGTGAAATCTGGAAAATTGATGTTGCATGAGTGTTATTTGGTTAGTTTAGAATCGATTTGGTGTTTAGAGGTTAGACTCAACCAATTACATGTGAAATCATGACCAAATTCAGAAAACTCCATGAACACCTTGAAGGTGGGTTGTGGGTTTTACAAGATGATGATGAATTCTAGGGTTCTTAGTGGTTATTCTAGTAAAATTCGACCTTAGAAGATAGTTCCAGAAAAGATGTGATGTTTACATGATATATGATGGCTTAATTGAAGTTAAGTTAACTACTAAGCAATCCATAAACATGAATATGAATAATATAGAAATTCTGCCCTCTTGATGTTTGTAGAAATGCCTCAAAGAAGACTGATAAATAGAAATTTGAAGCTTTAACGCCTAATTAAGATGTTTCGGTATATTATGCGAAATGATGTCTAAGAGGGTTCTAAACATGTCTTGTAAATGAACTCTATAGGACAAGATACCGGGACGTCGAGCGGACAAGCCGGTGGTGATTCTCGTTTGAAGGGCGTGCGCCAAGGTATGTAACATGACTCGTTACATTATGTGAAATTAGATCATTGTAGTTGATTATCAAATTTTCTAGTTATTATGAATTGAAGCGATGGCATTGTTGCATTGAATACTTGGTTGATTAATGAATTAAACTCGTTGGTAGTTGTCATAAAGGAAGGAATTCCATAGACAAGCCAAACGGGTCGAATAATCAAGTGAAACATGATCTACAACTCGGAATATGATAGATTGTTGTATGTGGTTGGTTATATTATGACGTGCTAGAAATGTCAGACTTTTATTACATTGATAATGCAGAATACTGAAATCCGAGAGTTGGGAAATTGGTTGAAATGCTTAAACCAAACAAAAACATGAATTTCCAGGTGCTACCGTAAATTACGGTGTCACCGTAATTTACGGTAGAGATTAATGTTTTACGGTGGTTTTCTACTGACTTACGGTGGATCCAAGAATTTCCAGCACTCACCGTAACTTACGGTGGCACCGTAAGTTACGGTGGAGCCTGGAAAAACTTTTATATTTTTGTCATTTTCAATGCGATGTTAAACCTTGAAATCCTATTATTTATAAACGTCAATATTAATGATTTATTGGTTGATCATAGGTAATTAGGTGGGTCTCATGGATGGCGATCAAGTGATTTGATGATGAACCGAACACTCCACTCCGAAGCTTCCGCTATGTTTTGAACTTGTTAATTAGTTGTTTCTTGTTTGTAAACAAATTCTTAAACGACTTATCATGTTCTACCTTAGTCTTTAGTAGACTAAGGTGTGTAATATTTTTGAAACCTATGTAATCTATCATCTTTTGGTATAAAATAGCTATTAAATCTAGTATAAATTTAAGGGTGTAACAAATCAAATAACCATGATGCTTTTAATGATTCATGGGAATCGCCTATGTGAGAGAGAAGTAGGGTCGCCTCGAATGGCATTGTGGGGTGCGCAATCCTAGAGCTCTCGCAGAACCAGGCTAGTGTTACAAGACCTAATAGGACACGACAATGAGGGGTTGGCCATACTAGGGAGAGTATTGTGTGAAGCGTATTGTCGTTTACACAAATGGGGGTATGTTCAAGGACATTGCGTCTACAAACCGCTAGTAAGCTAAGTATGCTTCACAAAAGAAGGTTCAAAGGTAGCAACCTACCTATCTTGCAATACTCAACTGTCGAAGTGTATCGTTGAAACATGTAAGGAAAGATCGATTTCCATTATGTGGGGGAATGTTGGAAATATTGTGAAAATATGAATTTTCACGAATATAGGAAATGCATTTTTCCTAATTTTAGACTAGAAATAAATATAAGAAACGAAGGAGATTTCATATATTTATTTGTGGGTTTGTGTTCTATGTTGGAAAAGCTTCGCAACGAACTAAATCGCGTCCAAAATGTAGCTAAGATGAATGAGATATCGATGCTTAAAGTTTGGTGTTTGAAACATTAAATGCTGAAAGAATGTGAAAGTGGCACCTTGTCCCACATAGGAGGAGAGATGAATCTTAAAGGGGTATTTAAGTGGGAACACTTCGTCCTTAATGTTTCTTAGAGGCACACACTAGTGTACTCGCGAAAGGTACGGAGCACCCTAACTCGCACTTGCACTAGCACACACGCGCGTGCGTGTTGTGGGCGATGGGAGCAATGTGGCGCGTTGATGGCGCACGCGCGTGGTGAAGCACATGGGCTGCAAGGACCAGGTGGCAGGTAAACCTTGGAGGATGATGTGGCAGGCAGGCACACGAGTACACGGGGCATAACCAGGTTGGTCTGCGCGCACTGGCGCATGGACACTAAAGTTACGCGCGCGGGCGCACCAAAGTAAGCCAATACAGCGCGACTGTGTGGCGTGCTCGTATAGTTTCACTGGTGACTAGCGCACGCGTGCATGAAAGTGAGCTAAACTACCGCGTGTGCGCAAGGGTGGTGCAGACCTACTCGCACGTGAAAGTGAGCCAAACTGGCGCACGCGCGCATGAGTGGTGCAGGCCTGGGGTGCATGAAAGTGAGCCAAAGTGGCGCGCGCGCACCAGAGTGTCTTTCATGCGCGCGCATCAGAGTGTCTGTCATGCGCGCACGCGCGCGACAGAAGCTTCCAAACTTTAATGACAGAACCGTTTCATTTCAGCCTTTGAAACGGACGAGTTAACGGGTTTGACTAAGAATTAAATGACGAATTAAAGTGTATTGAAGACGTTCAATGCAATTTAATTCTCTCATTTAATTCGTTTTTTGGCTGTTTCAACTCAAATGTTGTATAAATATAGTATCTCATTCACTACAGAAGACACCAGCTAAACCAACAGCTTATGAAAAATTCTCTCTGCGATCTTATGATTCTTTTGCTTCTTGTTTCAAGGTAGACTTCAGATCCTCGAGCCAGCTCCGACAATACACACTGATTCGGCTGTTGTACCGTAGAAAACAAAACGTGTTCTCTTGGGAGACAAACTCCTACACAACAATCAAATAGTAACTACAATGCCTACCAAAGCACTAATGCGATCTGCACTTAATTTGCAATCACATTCACACACAACCCTGACCCATCATTATCCATTTCCTTAACCCAAATATTAAACTAAGGTTAAAAATAAACTTAATCTACTAATATTAGGTTGATGTGTGTGAATGGTCGGTATGTAAAGAATATAGATATCAATAAACAAGTTTTAAATTTATGAAATGGAAACTACCAAAAGCCAAATTACATACACGTAGGCAAGTGTACCGATTGTATGCGCAATAGTATTGGCAAGAACCTAGTATCGATCCTCAAGACATAGTGACTCCTAATACTCAAACGTCTTTCAATATCTAACCCTATAAAAATTGATGATTTGATTGAACTAAGAAACTAGAGATTGCAAACAATACACTTAAAGAACAATAAGAAAACACTAAAGAACTCTAAGGATTACAGAACAGACAAGGTTTTCTTAGTAAGATTTTTAACGAGACAACATAGTTGATCCAAATATATCACAAGGAGCAGATAGGTGTTGCACTTTTTTTTCCCTTAGTTATGATTTTATCCCAAATGGTTTTTCCCAATAAGATTTTTAACAAGACAACATCATCAAACGTATTAGAAAGAATCATACATTATTTTATCACATGGATGGTCACGGGAGACTCCTATTCACATTCCAACTCTCGCCTTTTCATTCTCGGTGTATTAATGTAATAGTCCTATAAATAGATGTTTCTTGTATAGTTGTGTTCCATGTTTAATTAAGGAATAATAAATTCTAGGTTTTCATTCTCTCATTCTCTAATTCTCTATAATATTATCTATATATTACATATTGCTATTAGACCCTTGTTTTATAATACTAAATCAATTTTTTTGTTTGTAAATCTAATTTTACTAATGAAAGGATGAAATATTTATCTACTACACTCAATGAATCCCGATCATCCCTTCTTTTCGTTCGCTCCAGTGTCAAAGTTGAAAATGTGATTACACCGGGGATGTTTGGCTTAGCTTTTTGAAACAACTTATTAACTTATTGGCTTTTTCAAGCCAATAAGTCAAAATAATGGTTGGACAGCTGAAAATAACTTTTTAAAATAACTTTTGGTATGAGGTGGAAAAGTCAAGCTTTCTAACTTTTCAAAATGACTTTTCCACCATATACAAAAAATTATTTCAAAAAGTTTTTTTCACTTGTTCAAATATTATTTTGACTTACAATAAGTTGTTTCAAAAAATTAAGCCAGACACCACGCCCTTAATTTATTTACTAAAGACTACGGCAATTGGTTGTGTTGGAATTAAGGAGGGGGTGTTTGACTTCATGGTGTATTAGCCTAGCCTGTGTCGAGATGTGCATTATGTTTTGGTCTGGTGAATGGTTATTGTAGTTTTTGAACACTTCACTCGGTGTTTGTCCAAATTTTAATTGCTTTTGCATGTTTTGATGCTATTGTGTTGCTTTCAGTTCTACAAAGTTTGACTATTATTTATTTAATATAACATATCAAATTCAAACTCAACGGCGGAGAAAAGTATTTGACAACTGTTAGCCTAACTTCATATGAGGATCCAAGCAGGAGTCAACCCGTATGCAATTTGATTGCCACTTGGGGTGGGATAATAGAGTTGAACCTGTATCATCATGTATTGGTGAATCACGTGGGGAACAAGTAGAATTGGTCTTTAAGTACATTAATAAACCTTTTATTAATGTTTGACGAAAGTTATTATTTGTTTAAAGGTTTAGGGGCTGTTTGGCAACATCTGAATAGTTAAGTGTTGAATTAGTAAGAGGTTTGAAACACTAAGTGCTGAATCAGTAAGAGTTCTGAACCATTAAGAGCCTGTATAATGCTTAACTGTTCAGAGGCATATGTCTGATCAATTCAGATTATAGGTCTTAAACATTCAGACTCTATATAATGCTTAACCATTCAGAGGCAAATGTCTGAACCATTCAGACATCTGCTCGTGAAACAAACAGTCTGAATCATTAAGTGTTGAACCAGTAAGAAGTCTGAACTATTAAGAGCCTCATTAAGAGGTAAACAAACAGCCCCTTAATCTTATTAGTTATGTGGTAAATTAAAAAAAGTGTGAAATAGAAAACATGCAAAGAGTATATGGAGCTTGTACCACACTGTGTTAACAATTAGCTCAGATAATATAAAATATGAGTTAAAGTTCACGTTCAAACAGTTTTATCGTACAAAACGTATGAAAGACATGAAAAAGCAAAAAAAAGAAAAAAATGTGGTGAAATTTTCGTAATTATTTACTTGTAGTGTAATTATCAAAATTACTCTACAAATGATCTTGTAAATTAATTTTGATGTTGTAGGTTAATTTTGTATAATGTTCTTGTAGAGTAAGTTTGATTTTGTAGGGTAATTTTGTAAAATGTTCTTGTAAGGTAATTTTGAAACTTGCATAGTAATTTTGATACACTTGTAGAGTAATTATGATACTCTACAAAATTATCCTATAAGATCAAAATTATCTTAAAAGATCAAAATTATCATACAAGATCATTTGTAGATTAATTATTGTACTCTACAAAATTACTCTATAAGATCAAAATTACCCTACAAGAACATTTTACAAAATTACCCTACAAGATTATTTGTAGGGTAATTTTGATGATTACTCTAAGACTAAATAATTACGAAAATGTTACCGCGTTTTTTCAGAAAAACCTTTAGTTCGTATGTTTTGTGCGTTTAAGGTATTTGTATTTGATCTTTTGCTTATAAAATATTATGGACTTGAAGATTTAGCTTTAGTTTCAAAAATTACTTATAAAATATTGTATGTTTATAGATTTTGTTTTTGAAATAATGTGCTAAATTCAGAATTTGCTAGTTACGACATATCTATTTAGACACACAATATGAAGAGCGACGACATAATTAATTGTGTTCGACATTATTTTGTATACCTAAAATAATACTTATTTAAAGATTTAATTAATAAATCGTCCGTAAAATCCAAAATGCATGTTTGTAAAAACCATATGAGTTATGGATTTAAGTTATCTGTGGTTCCCACATTATCAAGATATATAAGATAATTGCTTAAGCCCTTAACAAAAAGTCTAATGTTTGAAAAACGATCCACAATGGTAATCATTTTTTTGATTGATGTAGACTTCTACATATCTTCGTGTATATGTGCTAAACATAAAACACCCATTTCTTCATGTAAAGAAAAAAAGTTCAAATATTTAGTTATATAATTAATCGTTTTTTATAAGTGTACGTTACGATAAAATACAAAGTCTCATAAGAATAAAAAGTCATGAGAATCTATCAAACGAACTCCGATTTTCCCTTTTGTATGTTTAGCTTGTAGATCTTATAATTTTTGTTTAGATCATTGTGTATTTTTATTTATCATTATGTTTTTCTATATTTCTGTCATTGTTTTTTTTTCTCGACATTGTGTTAGAATTTTCGGGATTGTGTTATATTTTGCGATCCATTGTATCTTTGTATAATTCTCATTAATTATACGTATGTGTGAAGAAACATTTGCGATCCATTGTACCTTACCAATACTGTAATGAACCAAACCGATATTGGCCACACCTCAATGCAACAGAAATTCCACTAGTTTATTTTAAGTGTGTTTCAGATTCAGTATAGTCCTTTATTTTTACCAGTTTTTAAATAAACAACCCTCCAGACTAATCTTCTTTCAACATGCACACGTAACTAAGTAATTAGTCATTAGTGTATATGTTTCATGGTAAAACCTAGATAAATATCTATTTAAAAAATAGATACATTAAAACTACTTATATAGTAAAATTATTTATTTATCAATAATACTAGGAGTAGTAATAAAATTCTAGAACCGAAGAAAATGATTTTTTTCATCAAATATATATTTATCCAAGTTATGCTATATTTGGTAAACCCTTATATTCAACTCATTGCAAAGCTTCACTTGTTTTCAATTTTGTTTTCTGAAAAACGCGTTTAATGTTGAGAAACACTAATGTGACTTTTCGTGAAGAGTGATGTCTTCGTGGTACCCACACGCACTTACTTTCTATCTTTGTCATGTATTTGAAATGAACTTTAAGCTTTACTTAAGGTATTTTATTTGAACTTTATTGACTCTACTCCTTTATCCTATGTCATCTCAAGGTTATCGTCTTCATTCTATAAAAAGAAAATGGTGTGTGACGACGGGGGTAGCCCAAAGACAAATAAAACCATTAATATGCAAAGAGCTCAAAAGGTTGAAAGGTTCATCGGATGAAAAGCTGCATAATGAGTGAATCGAGGAACAGTAACTAGTCATGTCCACCAACTCATCTCACCAACTCACGCTCACCAACTCACAAAGTCAGAGCAGGTCTGTACAGGCACACCTTATTAACCAGGGGTCCAAAGCCTTGAACCCCAAAAGGGGAAACCCTCCATAAGCAAACAGGTCTCACTAGTATGGTCCATGCCATTTCGAGAAGTGTCTTCCACTATAAGAAGACAGCTCAATAACACTTCAAAGACATTCCGAAAAGCAGAGAGATTCCTTAATCTCTTGTCATTTGAAGAGCTCTTGTCACTTCCAAATAACTCTTCATCAGATTCATCTCATTCATTCTATTTGCTTTCTTTTCTTGATCCGAGTCAATCTTGGAGAAAGAACTTCAAAGCAAATAACTCAAATATACTAGTGAACCTCCTTCCACGTTTTGCAAACGTGGAGGGACCCCGCGACCTGCGTTAGGCAAAATCAAACCTTTCAGCCTTTTTGCCTGACCAGTCCAGCTACCATCCTTGGTCCCGTATTTGTTGCATCAACAAGTTGGCGCCCACCGTGGGGCTACGCCGCTGTTTCTCCTCAAAAGAGACCTGGTACGTGTAGCTCCTTCCATTTCAAACCACTATGTCAGAAAGTGGATCTCCGGGAGAGGTAAACCAGATCCCTAACACCTCTACCCCGGGAAGTGGTCAAGCTCACACAACAATAACAACGCCTTTTTCAACTCCGGGGAGTACACCCGAGTTCCTCACCTTTAACACACCAACCCCATCCAGATCTGGAGCTCCGTCTCCCAACGTTGGTGTGTCTGACACTCCGACACGCGTTGAACTTACCCCCGAGGGGGTCGCTCATAACTTCCTTGAGCTGAGATCACTTCTTAACCAACATGTGAACAGAGAAAGGGAAAAGGGTGTAAGGATTCGTCTAGATTACGACGAGCCTGAGCCAACGTTATCTCCTGGACCACCTCTACCACCCTTCGTTACAAGAAGTGAAGCTGGTCCTAGCAACCCTTCAAGCCTTCACCCTTATCTGTCCACTGTGACAAACCCCGCTGTTCATCCCATTCTCTCTTCCCAACCGACTGTTAGTGGTACTCCTCTGGGACACGAGTTAACACTCGACCAACTCCTACAATCCCCGGTGACCAGTTGTCCCACTTCTCTGAATACCACATGGGAGCAAGCCCTGTCCGTGCTCCCTTTAGCACGAAGTGCTGTTGCCAGCACCCCTCTTGGGGTAAATTGCTCGGTTGGTCCTGGAAGCCTTCAAGGTTTTAATTTCGTGCCCAATGTGATGTCTCAGATGATGGCCCACTTCCCTTGGCAGCACTTCATCAATCAAGTGCTGGCCACCCAGGGGAACCAAGGCAATAATAACAACGGAGGCACGAGACCTGAAGAGGACTTGGCTAAACCTTACAAGCCAAGCAACCTTTCATGCTTTTCAAGACAGATAGCTGATTATGACTTCCAGTCAAAAATCAAAATGCCTGCCCACATCAAAACGTATGATGGGACCGAAGACCCCGAAGATCATCTTCAAATCTTTACTGGTGCTGCTCGAATAGAAAAATGGTCGAATGCTGAATGTTGCCTAATGTTCATGCAAACCCTCATTGGGTCCGCTAGAATTTGGTTCAACGACCTACCTGCTCAAAGCATTCGAAGCTTTGATGATCTCAGCAGAGGCTTCCTGGCAAACTTCTCCCAACAAAGGAGATACGTTAAAGACGCAACTGTAATCTTCCAAATAAAACAACGAGATGATGAAAGCCTACGAGCATTCATTGAACGGTACAAGAAAGAAGGGCTAACCTACGTGGGGGCTGATGAGAAAATGAGGGTTGCCGGTTTTATGAACGCCATAACCTCCAAGTATCTCACACGAGATTTCAACAAATCTCTACCCAAAACCTTGGAAGAAGCCCTTGAAAGAGCTGAGGCTCACATCCGAGGAGAAGAAGCTGTTGACATCAAGGAACAAAGGAAAAGGGGTTCCGGTTGGCGAAGCAGCAGTCCAGCCAGAAAGAGAGGAAACTTTAATTCTTACGACAGACGCTCAAAGGGTTCAGACCCTCGAAGGGTTGAAGGGCGAAACCCTCCAAGCAGGGATAAGAGTATGAGTTTCACTCCTCTCACCAAAACCCCTCAAGAAATCCTGGCAACGGAAGAGGTCAAGCAAAACTTCAGACCTCCCAGGCCTCTTCCCAAAAGTCGGAAAAACGAGAACTCCACTCAGTTCTGTGAATTCCATGAAGAAAAGGGACATCACACCAACGATTGCTTCCAGCTGAAAAAGAGAATTGAAGAAGCTGTCAAGTCAGGGGAACTTGCCCATTTGGTCAAGGGAGTTCGAGACAAGATGGCCGAAAACAAAGGGAAGGAAGTAAACATGGTATGTTCTGACGAAAAGGTCCCTTACAAGAAGCGACGGTTGGAGGATTGGGAACTTAAGTGTGTTTGCTTCCCCCCAACAAGGAAGGACCCGTTCCCTGGTCCCCTTGTGGTTGAAGCCATCGTGGGTACCTTACAAACATGCAAAGCATACATAGACACGGGAGCAGCCACTGAAATCATGTTCGAGAAGTTTTTCAATCAACTAAGCAATGAGGAGCGTTCAAGGCTTCAACCCTCCGGGACCTCCATAAAGGGTATCG
The DNA here is from genome assembly GCF_002127325.2 of Helianthus annuus. Classification (NCBI taxonomy): domain Eukaryota; kingdom Viridiplantae; phylum Streptophyta; class Magnoliopsida; order Asterales; family Asteraceae; genus Helianthus; species Helianthus annuus. The sequence continues at coordinate 77,929,247 of NC_035443.2, read as the reverse complement.
CTGACATAACCCTGAAGCCTTTGGGGCAAATAACCCTTGATGTTTGTCTTAAAGAGGGATCAAAGGAAAGAACCCGATCACTAACATTCGTGGTTATCAACATCCCTTCCAACTACGACGTAATCATAGGGAGGCCCGGACAATGTGCATTTTACATGGCTGTGTCTGTTGGCCATGGCACTGTCAAGTTTCCAACCGAGAGAGGGATTGCAACCCTTCAACCCTCTCAGGAAGCTTACCTGATCGAAGGAGAAAGTTCTAATGACGAGAAAGACAAGCAGGGGTTAGTCATCAACCCTAAGTACCCCGAACAGCGGATAAGGGTCAATCCCAACCTCTCTCAAGATACTCTTTCATACCTTGAAAAGTTGCTAAAACATCACAGCGATGTGTTCGCCTGGTCTCCCGAAGACATGACCGGGATCCCTCGAAGCATTGCTGAACACGAGCTAAGAATACCACCAAACGTTAAGCCAGTGGTTCAAAAGAAAAGAAGTTTGGCACCTGAAAGAAGCCTGGCAGCTTGCCAAGAGGTTGAAAAGCTTGTATCAGCTGGCATCCTCCGAGAGGTTAAGTATCAATCATGGATTGCTAATCCTGTCATGGTCCGGAAACCTGACAACTCTTGGAGAATGTGTATAGATTTCAAGGATCTTAACAAAGCTTGTCCTAAAGATTGCTACCCGCTCCCAGAAATTGACCTTAAGGTTGATTCCCTCACGGGATACCCGTTCAAATGCTTCCTTGATGCATACAAAGGCTATCACCAGATCCTCATGAAAGAAGAGGATGAAGAAAAAACGGCTTTCCACACAGACAAGGGCATTTTCTGTTACCAAAAAATGCCTTTTGGTCTCAAGAACGCAGGAGCCACTTACCAACGACTCGTCGATAAAGCCTTCGAAAGCCAAATTGGAAGAAACATGGAAGCGTATGTCGATGACCTGGTAATCAAAAGCAAAACGGAGTACCAGATGCTTGATGACATCCAAGAAACCTTCAAGAATCTTAGAAAGATCAACATGAAGCTTAACCCAGAAAAATGTTCGTTCGGATTTGATGAAGGAAAATTCCTGGGTCATATTGTTGGAAAACAAAGCATCAAGGCCAACCCCAACAAAGTAAAAGCTGTTCTCGAAGCTAAACCACCAAGAACCAAGAAGGAGGTTGAAAGCTTGAATGGGAAGCTTGCAGCCTTGAAGCGTTTTACCTCAAGACTGGCCGAAAGGTCCCTACCGTTCTACAAAACGCTCAAGAATTGTTCAGATAAGAAAGATTTCAGATGGACCGAGGAGGCTGAGGAAGCTTTCAATCAAATGAAGCAGCACCTTGCTTCACTGCCAGATATTGCAGCACCTGAAACCGGGGAGCTCATATCGGTGTACCTCTCAGTTGCCGACGAAGCCATCAGTGCAGTCCTCACCATTGAAAGGGACAAGGCTCAGGTACCCGTCTATTTTTTCAGCAAAACTTTAAAACTAGCTGAAACCAAATATCCTCCCCTTGAAAAACTAGCCCTAGCCTTGGTCCAAACAGCCAGAAGGCTTAGAAGATACTTTCAAGCACATCCTATACAAGTGGTCACTGACCAACCTGTCAAGAACGTGCTTGAAAAGCCTGAAAACTCAGGAAGATTGGCAAAATGGGCAGTGGAACTAGGTGAACATAACATCACCTATGTCCCACGAAAAGCAATCAAAGCTCAAGTTTTGGCTGACTTCCTAGTAGAAGTCCCAAGCCAAAAGACTGAAGAAGTAAACACCACAACCACTGAACCCTCCAACCCTGAAGCCTGGAAACTGTTCACCGACGGGGCTTCAAGCGTTGAAGGGTCAGGAGCTGGTGTAATCCTAATCAACCCTGAGGGGCTAGAATTCACGTATGCTCTTCGTTTCAATTTTCAGACCACTAATAACGAGGCTGAATACGAAGCACTGATCGCTGGCCTCCGGCTAGCCAAAGAAATGAAAGTCAAAAAGCTTGAAGTGTTCACTGATTCGCTACTAGTATCAAGCCAAGTCAATGACAGCTATGTCGCCAAGGAGCCCAACATGAGAAGGTACAAAGAAAAATCAAAGGAATTAATGAACACCTTCCAGGCATGCAACATCAAACAGATTCCAAGATCCCAAAACAAAAAGGCTGACGCCTTAAGCAAGTTAGCGTCCCTCACATTCGCCCACCTCACAAAAAAGGTGTTGGTTGAAGTGTTGAAGGCTCGTTCAATTGACGAATTGGAAGTACAAGATGTGGTCACCGAGGAAGATCCAAATTGGATGACTCCCATAAAGAAATTCCTTCAAAACAACGAACTACCAAGTGATCAAATAGAAGCTGAAAGGGTAAAGATCAAAGCAAGACAATATGTGTTGCAGGGAGAAATCCTCTATAAAAAAGGATACCTTGCACCATTGCTAAGGTGTGTGGGCCCTGAACAAAGCAAGTATTTGGTTAAAGAAGTGCATGAAGGAATATGTGGAGCTCATTTCGGAGCTAGGTCGGTGGTTGCAAAACTCATGAACTTGGGATACTTCTGGCCTTCAATGCATCGGGATACCATCGAGCAATTGAAGAAATGCGATGCCTGCCAAATCCACTCCCCAATACCAAAAAGTCCAAAACATGACTTGGTCCCCATAACTTCAGCATGGCCATTCCATAAATGGGGAATGGACATAGTTGGACCATTCCCTCCAAGCAAAGGGGGAGTAAAATTCCTGTTGGTAGCAATTGATTACTTCAGCAAATGGCCAGAGGTCAAACCCCTTGCCAAAATCACAGGAAAGCAAATCATAGACTTTGTATGGGAGAACATCATATGCCGCTATGGGCTGCCAGGGGTAATTGTGACCGATAATGGGAAACAATTCGCTGAGAAACCCTTCAGCCTTTGGTGCAAAGAGTACAGGATCAACCAAATCTTCAGCTCAGTGGCTTACCCGCAATCAAACGGTCAGGTTGAAAGGACCAACAGAAGCATAGTGGAAGGCATCAAGACAAGATTGGGGAGATATGAAAGTAATTGGCTGGAAGAATTGCCTAGCGTTTTATGGGCAATCAGAACAACAGAAAAAGCAAGTCACAGAAAAACACCTTATAGCTTGGTATTCGGATCCGAAGCCGTAATCCCCGCTGAAATAGGAGTTGTAACCCAACGAATTGTCAACATGGATCCCGAGGTAAACACACAAGAGACCATGTTGAACTTACAACTCTTAGAAAAGGCCCGGGATCAAGCAGCAATACAAGAGGCCAAATACAAGCAAAAGATGGAAGCATATTACAACAAAAAGGTCAGGAACGAACGATTCAAGCCAGGAGACCTAGTCCTCAGAAACAATGAGGCCAGCAAAAAGGAAAACCAAGGAAAATTAGGCCCAAAATGGGAGGGGCCATACACCATCCTCGAAGCACACAAGGGTGGATCCTACAAGCTGGGAGATCTAGAAGGCAAAAGGCTCCCAAGGCACTGGAACGGAAAAACTTTAAGAAAATTCTATGTTTAGAAAGTTTGGTTTGTAGCAAAACAAAAACCTTTTGTAAAAGCAAATGCTGCTTGAATGAATGAAGTTACTTTATCAAACTTGTCTTTCTATCCTAATATCAGGTTGAGAACCTAGCAAACAACTCCATGGCAAGGGCCATGTAAGGGGATGAGCTCCCAGGCCATATCGCTCAATAGGTTCAAGGGTTGAATGGACCTATATAAGGGGTGAGTTCCTAAATCAATACAACTCCATGAGACTTATCAAAGAAAAACCATAGTGTCTCATAGACAGGTTTGAACAGCCTACACCAATCGTTCCTTAAGTCTAAAAAATGTACCCAATAATCAGACTTACGAAACCAAACAAATCACAACGAAATAAAAGAAAAGGATAGATACTACGTCTTGATGATAAACACTAAGGCAAAGTGACTGCAGCACTGAACCCTTTAAAGTGTAAAAAACATAAAGACAAAGTAAACAAAGACAAGGCAAGAAAATAAAAACAAACAAGCTCATCAACCAAACATACAAACCAAATCAGAAGCTACCCAAAGATCAACCAACAGGTTCCGAGCTTGAAAGGTTAAAGGCCTCAACCCATCAGCAACTGTACAAAAAGCCTGAAGGGTTGAAACACCACAAAACAAACCGAGCAAACGAAACAAACATAAAACATCAACCATCATGGCATAGTCAAAAAGGCCATAAAAGACCTTCATAAGGTAGTCAAAACAAGCCCTAGTGGCTTGCAAATAAAACTAATGTTCAACAGCCATATAGGCCCAACCAACCAACCATGGGAACCTTAAGGGTCCCCAAAACCTAAACATTGTTTAAAACATTACAAAACATAAAATGTTTGCTAAGAAAGCTACGAATAAATGTCAGTTATCAGAGGGCTTGGAACCTTCACCCTTAGACTTTTTTGTCACACCCCCAAAATCCACCTGCGGATAACACCCGCTTCGGGGGCGTGACTGACCAGGATCCAGCCACCAATTATACCGAATACTTAAGTTGATAACAAAAGTAATACTTACTATTCAAAAGCTTAGCAAATATTAAGTTCAGAGTTTAAAGTTTTAAGTTCAAAACAGTAATAAGTAGCGGAAGCATAAGTACGGTAGTTTAAAACAAAGTTCATGATTCAAAATAAGGTAACACCCAACACAAGGGTGAACAGACACTACACGTTCCCAAGCTGCAAGCTCCTTCGTCACTGGTTACCTGCAAAGCATGCAGTAAGGGGGTCAACAATAATGCTGAGTGAGTTCACTAGTTGTCCAGTTTTAATTTCCAAAAACTTTGCTTCACCGGTTAATTTATCCGTTTATACTTGCCCTGGGGAGCTACCCCAAAAGTTAGCGACTAAACTGTTTTTCCAATACCGAACACTAGGTAACCGTTGCGTATCCGCAGGATGCCCCGATGTCAATGTTCTATCATCATTGACGGATTTCTGAGTACATTAGTTCACGACCGTCCCAAACCAGGGCACGGTGTGAGGCTGGTAAACACCTAAATAGCGCTATCAACTAATAACCCGTTCGCCTAACCCGGCGACTAATCGGTATTTGTAGTAGGGACTTGAGTGATAGAGTTTCGTTTAGTGCCGTTAGTTGCAATCCGTATAAACAGTAATTAACCAAAAGGTTTCCCAATACCCGGGAAAGAAAAGTAAGTTTTGTTCCCAATAACTAGGGAAGGTATGTAAATGGTATCCCCTTTTACCAGGGGATAGGATTGTTTTAGTCTCGTGTCCCAAACCACCGGGACGCATGCTTTTAAGTTGTGAACTCACCTTGGGTTGCTCGGTAGTTTTAGGTTACTTGTCAATCACGTTGGTCCCCACGTCCTAACATGGTTACCGGTATAGGTCAGGTTCGGTATGCAAGTAATCACGTAAGAACATATACAGACACATAACATGCATACAAGTAATAGTCATGGGGTTATTGGGCCGGCCCTAACAGTAACACAGTCAAACAGAACACAGCAACACATAGTCCATTTAATAGATAGCCCAAGTTAACACAGAATGGCCCAATAACTAAAATGGACAGCCCACTCGCAACCAGCTGGTCTCGAGTCGCAACCAGGAGATTTCGGCTTGTCACGCTGTGGTTGCGAGTCGCAACCGTGGTCTCGAGTTGTCACGTTTTGGTTGCGAGTCGCAACCGTTGTAGTCTCGAGTCGTAATCACGTGGTTTCGACTTGTCATGCTATGGTTGCGAGTCGCAACTGCGTGGTTTCGAGTCGGAATGCTGTCGTTGCGAGTCGTAATCTGTCACTTTCATACACACGTGATGATGCAGATATGACAGTCCACATTGTACATATGAAATCAGACCCAGATTTGGAAACAACCAATAAGATTGCACTAACACTTTGCCTAATCTGATTATTAGAAATTTTAGATCAAACTTTGCCATTTTTACATCTTCAAACCATATTCAAACAAGTTCATGTAGTGTTCATAGTTTTCTAGGGTTTTATATCCAACAAATCCATATATTCATGAACCAAAAATCACATATTTTTAACAAGATTATGATGCACAAACAAGAAAACATACATTTTATAATCTTGAACATAGTTTTGGTTGGCACAATCATTCCTAAATCACTATACTTTAGCCATCTTTAAACATGTTATATGAGGGTTTTCACATATGACCAAACTTCACAAATCCTCCTAAAAATCATGCAAAAATACTACTAACCAAGCATTTTTCTAGTTCATATACATATCATTCAAGCAAGAATACAAGGCATTTCTAGTTCATAATATTTCACAAATCTTATTCACCAAGAAGATAACACTAACCGGTTATGAAAGGAGGGCCGAAAACAAAGGGAAGAGAACCGAGAAGATGGAGTATACGAGTGATGGTCTTGACCGAGTTTCCTTGTCCGAAATCCTTGCTTGAACCGAAAGAGGAAGAAGAGTGGTGTTGTTGTTGAAGGTTACTAGTTGAGAGAGAATAGAAGTGTTGTGGGTTTGTGTGTTGTAACAAATGAGGGAAAGTGAGGAGAAGGTGGGATATATATACAAGGGGTGTTTTCGGGTTGGGCTTGGGGTTTCGGCCCAAACCGGTTTCGGCTCAACGGCCCACTCGAGACCGAGTGGCCCACTCGCAACCGCCCGGTTGCGAGTCATGGTCTCGGGTCGTGGTTTCGGCTCTCATATATATATACAATACATACATACATCACATATCATGCACAAAGGTCACGTTTTCATTTAATAATAGTTATATACACACGAAATATTACAAGGTGATCGTTCGGAAAAACCTCGAGTGTCACATTATCCCCAAGTTTTAAGAACTTTCGTCCCGAAAGTTGAAGCAGCCACTGCCAAGCTAGCGTGTTTCAACGGGGTGTCACATCATCCCCCCGTTAGTTTGGAATTTCGTCCCGAAATTCGGTTGTAGCTTCAGTGCTGGGGTTTTCGTTTGGGAACAACTGGGGATACTTGGACTTCATCTGGTCCTCCCGCTCCCAGGTAAACTCTGGGCCGCGCCGTGAGTTCCAACGAACTCGCACAAGGGGTATCTGGCTACGTTTGAGGGTTTTGATTTCTCGATCCGTGATCTCAATCGGTTCCTCAGTAAAGTGTAGTTGTTCATCAATCGTCAGTTCCTTAAAAGGAATCACAAGTGTTTCATCCGACAAACACTTCTTCAGGTTAGATACGTGAAAAACGTTGTGCACTGCACTCAGCTCTACAGGCAGGTTTAATCTATAAGCAACCTTACCGATTTTCTCGGTAATTTCGAATGGTCCAACATACCGTGGATTCAGCTTGCCCCGTTTACCGAAACGGACCACACCCTTCCAGGGTGAGACTTTAAGTAGAACCCGGTCCCCGACCTGGAATTCTAGTGGTTTCCTACGCTTATCAGCGTAGCTTTTCTGACGGTCACGAGCTGCCGCCATGCGTTGCCTGATCTGGGAAATCTTTTCCGTTGTATCTACTACCAGTTCTGGGCCTGTGAGTTGACTATCACCGACTTCCGCCCAGCAGAGAGGTGATCGGCATTTACGACCGTACAATGCCTCAAAAGGTGCCGCCTGAATACTAGTGTGATAGCTGTTGTTGTAGGAGAATTCCACCAGCGGCAAATGCTTCTCCCAGTTCTTGCCAAAATCGATCACACATGCTCTAAGCATGTCTTCCAGGGTTTGGATGGTGCGTTCAGACTGCCCATCCGTTTGCGGGTGATAAGCGGTGCTCATGTCCAAACGTGAGCCAAAGGATTTGTGCATAGCTTGCCACAACTCGGAAGTAAAACGAGCGTCTCGGTCGGAAATAATAGAAGTTGGCACCCCGTGCCTGGAGACTACTTCCTTTAAATAGATTTCTGCCAAGGTAGAAAACTTGTCCGTTTCCTTAATGGCCAAAAAGTGTGCAGACTTAGTCAATCGATCTACTATCACCCAAATAGTATCATTCCCGCGTTGAGATCTAGGTAGCCCTGTAACAAAATCCATGGAAATCTGTTCCCATTTCCATTTCGGGATTTCGGTTGCTGTAGTAGGCCTGCTGGTTTCTGATACTCGATCTTGACTCTTGCGCAGGTCAAACATTTGCCAACGTAGGCTGCTATGTGGGCTTTCATGCCAGGCCACCAGTAAGTGGTCCTTAAGTCGTGGTACATCTTGTCTGCACCAGGATGTACTGAATAACGGGACTTATGGGCTTCGTCCATCACAAGCTCTCGTAGATCTCCGTAAAGTGGGACCCAAATGCGCCCTGCCACATAGTAGGCGCCGTCTTCTTTCTGTTCTAGTTGTTGTCTCGATCCTCGCAGGGACTCAGCCCTGATGTTTTCCGGTTTCAGAGCTTCAACCTGAGCATTTCGAATCTGGGTAGGGAGACTAGACTGGATGGTAAGTTGCAATGCTCGCACGCGCTTTGGTACAGTGTCTTTCCGGCTGAGGGCGTCTGCCACAACATTGGCCTTGCCCGGATGGTACTTGATGGCGCATTCGTAATCATTCAGAAGTTCGACCCATCGACGTTGTCGCATGTTTAATTCCTTCTGCTTGAAGATATGCTCGAGACTCCTGTGATCGGTGTAAATGGTGCACTTGGTACCGTACAGGTAATGTCTCCATATCTTAAGCGCAAATATCACCGCTCCCAATTCCAAATCATGCGTTGTGTAGTTCCTTTCGTGTGTCTTAAGTTGTCGAGAGGCGTAAGCAATAACTTTCTCGCGTTGCATCAACACGCAACCGAGCCCATGAATAGACGCATCGCAGTAGACCACAAAGTCGTCAGTGCCTTCAGGTAACGAGAGAATAGGAGCACTGCAGAGGTTATCCTTAAGCCTCTGAAAAGCAGATTCCTGTGCTTCATTCCACTTGTAGGTGACGCCTTTCTGAGTGAGCGTAGTGAGGGGTTGTGCAATCTTTGAGAATCCCTGAATGAATCTGCGGTAGTAACCTGCCAATCCCAAGAATTGGCGAACTTCAGTCGGAGTCTTAGGGGTAGGCCAATTCTTTATAGCGTCGATCTTAGCCGGGTCGACGTGGATTCCGTCCTTGTTAACCACGTGCCCAAGGAAATGGACTTCCCGAAGCCAGAAGTCGCATTTCGAGAACTTGGCATACAGTTGCTCATTGCGAAGGAGTTCGAGGATAAGGCGTAGGTGCTGTTCATGCTCTTCCTGACTTTTCGAGTAGATCAAGATGTCGTCTATAAACACGATCACAAATTTGTCGAGGTAGGGTTTGCATACCCGGTTCATGAGATCCATGAACACTGCAGGGGCGTTGGTCATTCCAAAGGGCATAACGAGGAATTCATAATGACCATAACGAGTTCTGAATGCAGTCTTGGAAATATCTTCATTACGGACCCTTAACTGATGGTAGCCTGATCGCAGATCAATCTTAGAATAGTAGCTCGATCCTTGCAGTTGATCAAACAAATCGTCGATTCGCGGGAGAGGGTAACGATTCTTGATGGTAACCTTGTTCAACTCACGATAATCAATGCACATTCGGAACGTGCCATCCTTCTTCTTAACAAAGAGTACCGGTGCTCCCCAGGGTGATGAACTAGGACGGATAAATCCTTTATCCAAAAGTTCCTGTAGTTGAGTAGAGAGTTCCTTCAATTCTGCGGGGGCTAGTCGATAGGGCGCACGAGCTATAGGCGCTGCTCTAGGAGCTAGCTCGATTTGGAATTCGACCTGACGATGGGGAGGGAGTCCAGGTAATTCCTCAGGAAATACCTCGGGATAGTCACGCACTACTGGAAAATCTTCAATCCTCTTTTCCTTTTCCTGCGTGTTGGTGACGAGTGCTAAGATAGCGGTGTGCCCTTTTCGTAGACACTTCTGGGCTTTCAAGAACGAGATAACACCGGAGATTTCTCCACTTTTGCCACCTTGTACAATGAGGGGTTTGCCAGAACGGCGAGGAATACGAACTGCTTTCTCTTGACAGAGGATCTCAGCGCGATGCTTGGATAACCAATCCATACCAATAACGACGTCGAAGCTTCCAAGAGTAACAGGGAAAAGGTCGATACTAAATGTCTGACCAGACAACTCTAGTTTGCAACCTTTGACAACGTGTGAGGCCTCGATGTTTCTACCATTAGCTAACTCGACGATATGAGGAGAACTTAGTAACGAAAGCGGACGCTTAAGCTTCTTACTAATACGTAGGGATACATAACTAGCATCGGCACCGGAATCAAATAACACAGAAACATAACGATCATCGAGTAGGAACTTACCCGCCACGACATTGGGGTCATTCCTTGCTTCACCAGCTCCAATCAAGAAAGCCCTTCCTCTAGCACCATTCCCAGCATTGTTGTTCTGATTGTTGTTCCCAACTCCCTGATTATTGTTGCGGTTCTGATTCAGTTCAGGACAATCCTTCTTAAAGTGCCCCTCAGCTCCACACTTAAAACATGCCCGGTTGTTTCCCTGCTGCTGTTGTTGTTGGGGTTGTTGCTGATTCTGTCTTGCTGGAAACTGGCTTCTACAATCCTTGGCTTCGTGCCCCATCTTGTGGCATCGCTGACACTGGCCCTTGTTACACGCCCCATTATGGTGTCTGTTACACTTGTTACACTTTGGGTAGCTTCCCCGGTAGCCACCCTGTTGCTGAGTACCCTTGTTGTTTTCAGTTTTCCTTTGCTGCGCTGGGGCCTGAGTGGGGTTAGCATCCTTGCTTTGACTTCCTTCCCACTTACGCTTGCTGTCACTCGAAGTTCCGACAGTAGCACTGATCCTTTTGGGCAATCTGCCCTCTTCCACGGCCTGATCAGTAAGTTTGTGAGCAAGTCGAACGATCGGCTGAATGGTAGTGTGGTTGGCTGAAGTGACATGGCTTCGAATCTCTGGAGCCAAACCTTTGATATACAGTTCGATCCTTCGGTACATTGGTCGTGACATGTTTGGGCAAAGAGCAGCATAGTCGTTAGACAGCTTGGTGTAGGTTTCAATTTCCGACCCAACCATCTTGAGCTCATAGTACTCGTTCTCAAGCTTGTGGATGTCATCCCGGTGACAGTATTCATCCTTAATCATATCCTTGAAATCCTCCCATGCGGTAGCATTAGCAGTTTCCAACCCAAACATCTGAATCTGCGCCTTCCACCAAGAAAGCGCGCTTCCTTCAAGCGTAGCAGTAGCAAACTTCACCCAGTTCGCAGGGGGACACTCGCAAACAGCAAAAACAGCTTCAATTTTCTCAATCCAATGCAAAAGACCTATGGCACCCTCAGTGCCGTTGAAAGGGAGAGGCTTGCAATCCATGAAAGTTTTGAAAGTACACACCGGTGGTTGCGCAGGTGCATGCTGACCTATAGGGTGAGAAGCGAAACGTATAGGTTTAGAGGCGAAAAGTCGATGTGGCGGTAGGATCTAAACATCCTAAAAACAACGAGCTTACCTATAGGGTGAGCTGCAAAAGCCGCAGCCACTGTGTTGAGCAGGTTAGTGAACTGAGCCTGCGTCATGTTAATGTTTCCTCTTCCGCGTCCACTCATTGTCTTCATAACCAGAAAACACAGTATGAGTGTGATGTCGTAGTGTAGCGAGAATGAGATAGAAGAGAGAGGTGTATCTATCTAGTTTAAGCATACTAGTACGTATAGCAAATCAGGAAACATAAAGTAAGCAATCAAGTAAGCACTGGTCCGAGCTATGAGGTCAAATGTGTTGAGCCTTGCACTTGGAGTGTAGTGTCGTCGCGAGTCACGGGTTATAGTCTGGTTTTCTCCAAAAAGATTTTTCCCTTTTTAAAACCAAGTTCACTATAACCAATGGCTCTGATACCAATCTGTCACACCCCCAAAATCCACCTGCGGATAACACCCGCTTCGGGGGCATGACTGACCAGGATCCAGCCACCAATTATACCGAATACTTAAGTTGATAACAAAAGTAATACTTACTATTCAAAAGCTTAGCAAATATTAAGTTCAGAGTTTAAAGTTTTAAGTTCAAAACAGTAATAAGTAGCCGAAGCATAAGTACGGTAGTTTAAAACAAAGTTCATGATTCAAAATAAGGTAACACCCAACACAAGGGTGAACAGACACTACACGTTCCCAAGCTGCAAGCTCCTTCGTCACTGGTTACCTGCAAAGCATGCAGTAAGGGGGTCAACAATAATGCTGAGTGAGTTCACTAGTTGTCCAGTTTTAATTTCCAAAAACTTTGCTTCACCGGTTAATTTATCCGTTTATACTTGCCCTGGGGAGCTACCCCAAAAGTTAGCGACTAAACTGTTTTTCCAATACCGAACACTAGGTAACCGTTGCGTATCCGCAGGATGCCCCGATGTCAATGTTCTATCATCATTGACGGATTTCTGAGTACATTAGTTCACGACCGTCCCAAACCAGGGCACGGTGTGAGGCTGGTAAACACCTAAATAGCGCTATCAACTAATAACCCGTTCGCCTAACCCGGCGACTAATCGGTATTTGTAGTAGGGACTTGAGTGATAGAGTTTCGTTTAGTGCCGTTAGTTGCAATCCGTATAAACAGTAATTAACCAAAAGGTTTCCCAATCCCCGGGAAAGAAAAGTAAGTTTTGTTCCCAATAACTAGGGAAGGTATGTAAATGGTATCCCCTTTTACCAGGGGATAGGATTGTTTTAGTCTCGTGTCCCAAACCACCGGGACGCATGCTTTTAAGTTGTGAACTCACCTTGGGTTGCTCGGTAGTTTTAGGTTACTTGTCAATCACGTTGGTCCCCACGTCCTAACATGGTTACCGGTATAGGTTAGGTTCGGTATGCAAGTAATCACGTAAGAACATATACAGACACATAACATGCATACAAGTAATAGTCATGGGGTTATTGGGCCGGCCCTAACAGTAACACAGTCAAACAGAACACAGCAACACATAGTCCATTTAATAGATAGCCCAAGTTAACACAGAATGGCCCAATAACTAAAATGGACAGCCCACTCGCAACCAGCTGGTCTCGAGTCGCAACCAGGAGATTTCGGCTTGTCACGCTGTGGTTGCGAGTCGCAACCGTGGTCTCGAGTTGTCACGTTTTGGTTGCGAGTCGCAACCGTTGTAGTCTCGAGTCGTAATCACGTGGTTTCGACTTGTCATGCTATGGTTGCGAGTCGCAACTGCGTGGTTTCGAGTCGGAATGCTGTCGTTGCGAGTCGTAATCTGTCACTTTCATACACACGTGATGATGCAGATATGACAGTCCACATTGTACATATGAAATCAGACCCAGATTTGGAAACAACCAATAAGATTGCACTAACACTTTGCCTAATCTGATTATTAGAAATTTTAGATCAAACTTTGCCATTTTTACATCTTCAAACCATATTCAAACAAGTTCATGTAGTGTTCATAGTTTTCTAGGGTTTTATATCCAACAAATCCATATATTCATGAACCAAAAATCACATATTTTTAACAAGATTATGATGCACAAACAAGAAAACATACATTTTATAATCTTGAACATAGTTTTGGTTGGCACAATCATTCCTAAATCACTATACTTTAGCCATCTTTAAACATGTTATATGAGGGTTTTCACATATGACCAAACTTCACAAATCCTCCTAAAAATCATGCAAAAATACTACTAACCAAGCATTTTTCTAGTTCATATACATATCATTCAAGCAAGAATACAAGGCATTTCTAGTTCATAATATTTCACAAATCTTATTCACCAAGAAGATAACACTAACCGGTTATGAAAGGAGGGCCGAAAACAAAGGGAAGAGAACCGAGAAGATGGAGTATACGAGTGATGGTCTTGACCGAGTTTCCTTGTCCGAAATCCTTGCTTGAACCGAAAGAGGAAGAAGAGTGGTGTTGTTGTTGAAGGTTACTAGTTGAGAGAGAATAGAAGTGTTGTGGGTTTGTGTGTTGTAACAAATGAGGGAAAGTGAGGAGAAGGTGGGATATATATACAAGGGGTGTTTTCGGGTTGGGCTTGGGGTTTCGGCCCAAACCGGTTTCGGCTCAACGGCCCACTCGAGACCGAGTGGCCCACTCGCAACCGCCCGGTTGCGAGTCATGGTCTCGGGTCGTGGTTTCGGCTCTCATATATATATACAATACATACATACATCACATATCATGCACAAAGGTCACGTTTTCATTTAATAATAGTTATATACACACGAAATATTACAAGGTGATCGTTCGGAAAAACCTCGAGTGTCACATTTTTAGCTTTCTTTGTCTTCTTCACCTTCACAACTTCTTCACCACCAACTGCAGAGGTTTCCAAACCAGCATCCTTCGAGGTTTCAGGCAGACTCGAAAGGGTATCATCACTGTCCCCGGAGTAAGACCTCTTCTTTGACAAGGAACCCAAAACCTCAACACAAACCTTCTCATTTAACCCCTCAGGCTTCAACCCCTGTAAAACAGACAAAGGCTTACCAAAACAAGAAGATACCTCATGAATAACGGGGTAGGTTAGCCTCTCCATCTGCTCAACAGAAGCCTTGAAGACATCAGAAGCCTCAGGGCGAAACATGGGTGATTTCTCCAAAGGTTGCCCAGATTCATGAAGTTTATAGCCAGCAGTAAGGCCTTGATGCTTCCCCAGGTTCAGCAGCTTTGTGTAAACATCACCAAGGGCAGAGTTAAATTCCTTAGAGTGCAAAAGATAAGTCACAACCTGCTGAAACCCATGCTCGATCAACCACTGATTATCCGCAGTCACCTGACCAACGGAAGCCTTCAACCCCTCCTTTTCTTCACGAAAAGCCTTCTGCTGGACAGACAAGGCCTCTCGATCAGCCTTCAACTTCAGCAAATTAGCTTCGAAGCTCTTCTTCAGGTCACCCATCTCAATGGCATGCATCTTCTTCAAATCCTCAATCTCCTTCTTCCAAGCTGCCTCCTTCTCTGCAAACCCAGCCACTTCCTTCTTCATCGATGCAAGGGAGGATTTCATTTTGTCTTTCTTTTTAGAAAAATCCTCATACTCCCGCATCCTTTGGCGAAAGCGTGTAATCCCTTGAGGAAGCATGGCTGCAAGGTTGCAAGTAGTTAAAACCATGCGAGATAACATAGTGTCATCATCCATCTCAGCAATAGCTTCACGAACGGAAGGAGGAGCAAGATGACTAAGAGCATCTTCACAAACAGCAGCATCCTTAAAAGTGTCATCATTCTTAACCAACCAAGTAGGCACATAAGTGCCCTCAGGGTTCAACCCTTCAACATCTCTGCTCGACGATTCTTGAACAGGGGTAGCAACACCCTTCTTCCCTCGAACCTTCTTACCACGCACAACTAATTCCTTCTCCTTCTCAACCTCCACTTCAGCCTGATCCTCAGAAGCCTCGATATCATCACTCAAATCCACTGGCTCAGTGGAAGTGGATTGAGGAGTAGCTTTCAGTAAACGACGAGATAACCGGCGAGTTGAAGGCTTGGGAACATTGGACTTGGTAAAACCCTTCGCATTTGCAACACTGACATAACCTGAACCCTCAAACCTCTGCTCAGAGGTCCTCACAACAACATTTTCACCCGGAACAGTCGGAGCATCTTCAAAAACCACATCGGACGTATCGCCACTCTTGATGAAGTCCAAAGCAGACATAACTGCCAAAAAACAAATAAAGAAAATAAGTCACAAACAAAGTAAGATGAAAAGGTATAAGGGAAAAAATGCATACCAAGGCCATTTCTCATCAACACCGGATCCCGATCAACTTTTGCCCAAATATTACTAACCCCTAAAAGCACTAACAAATGTTCAGGAAAAGGGCGAACCCTCGAAGGGCACCCCCGAATGGCTGAAAGAAAGGCATCATTCAATTCAGACTCGGAAGGCTCCGGATCGTTGAGAACAGCATCCGGATGCCTCCACACCATTTTGAAAGGAATAATGGATTCAGAAACCCAGAAAAACGTATTCTTCCATGATCCAAGGGTTGTAACCATGGATGAAACAAGACAAGTATCAACCTTTGTGTTCTCAAAAGTAAACCAATCACCATTTTTGGCTAACCGGAAGAACCTCCGAAAGAGCAACAATGAAGGATCATAACCTAAAGCACGACACAGCACTTCAAAGTGCAAAACCCTAGCCATTCCTTTCGGATGTACTTGCCCAAAAGACACTCGATAATATTCAAGCAAATTTAGAACAAAAAACGAAAAAGGGTAACGAAGATTAGACCACTCAAAATGCCGACAATACAAAGCAATAAAACCAGGAATCGGTTTGTCAACGGAAGCATCGCAAGCAGGGGCGGTCGGATTAAACTGTTTATCGATACCATATTCAAGGCAAAACAGGTCTACCTCCTCTTGTGTCAACCGAGAAAATGACCTCGCTAAATCCTTAAGGGCACCCATGATCGAAAAAAGTAAAAGTGAAAACGGAGAAGAAAACTAACCTGAGGGAGGAAAATCTGTGAATGATTGAAGGGAAAATGATGAAGTTTTGTAATTGTAAAAATGAATATAAGAGTAAAGTAAGGGTATTAAAGATAAAAATAAAAATCTCTGCCAATCCGCCGCCTGACACATGTCCAATCAACTGTCAAATCGATTAAATTTCAAAATTCAAAAAAGTAACCGCCTCAAACCCTTCAAGCCTCCAAACAACGAACCCTTGAAGCCTTTAAAAGACATGCATAAAAGTCAGAAGTCTTTGAGCCTAATACCCCAAAAACCTCTGACTTGGGGGGCTGACAACGGGGGTAGCCCAAAGACAAATAAAACCATTAATATGCAAAGAGCTCAAAAGGTTGAAAGGTTCATCGGATGAAAAGCTGCATAATGAGTGAATCGAGGAACAGTAACTAGTCATGTCCACCAACTCATCTCACCAACTCACGCTCACCAACTCACAAAGTCAGAGCAGGTCTGTACAGGCACACCTTATTAACCAGGGGTCCAAAGCCTTGAACCCCAAAAGGGGAAACCCTCCATAAGCAAACAGGTCTCACTAGTATGGTCCATGCCATTTCGAGAAGTGTCTTCCACTATAAGAAGACAGCTCAATAACACTTCAAAGACATTCCGAAAAGCAGAGAGATTCCTTAATCTCTTGTCATTTGAAGAGCTCTTGTCACTTCCAAATAACTCTTCATCAGATTCATCTCATTCATTCTATTTGCTTTCTTTTCTTGATCCGAGTCAATCTTGGAGAAAGAACTTCAAAGCAAATAACTCAAATATACTAGTGAACCTCCTTCCACGTTTTGCAAACGTGGAGGGACCCCGCGACCTGCGTTAGACAAAATCAAACCTTTCAGCCTTTTTGCCTGACCAGTCTAGCTACCATCCTTGGTCCCGTATTTGTTGCATCAACAGTGTGAAATCAAGAAAACAGTATGATCCACTCCACTGGGTTCCACTACTAACCTGAGCTTGAAGCAATACTTGTTAATCTTTTAATACACGTCTAGAAACAAGCTACGTACTTAAGAGGAATTCGTGTTAGAACCAACACAAGTGGACATTGAATTGAATGTCTAAAGTGCTAATTATTAAGTTTATTAGATAGCATATATTCTGATAGGGGGCCATTAAATGAAAACCACCTTCAGTTGTAAGAACCATGAGAACTTTTTGATTCGGGCGAGTTGGACCAAAATTTTTTTTCATAAACGTAGATGCGTGTATTATAAACACATTTGTAAAAAAAAAATTCAAAAAAAAAATGTCGTGTGTGTAGTTTTGAGCACCACAAGTTTGTGTTTACGGGTACCGTTACGTTACCCGTAAACACAAACTTGTGGTGCTCAAAACTACACACACGACATTTTTTTTTTTGAATTTTTTTTTACAAATGTGTTTATAATACACGCATTTACGTTTATGAAAAAAATTTTGGTCCAACTCGCTCCGTACGGTGTAGTTCTCATAGTTCTTACAACTGGAGTTGGTTTTCATTTTAGCGGTCCCCTATTCTGATATTCCTTATGTAATTATATGATAACTATTATGGTTCTATTCTAACCTAAATTGATTAATGATTAATAATACATACTATATTATAAGATTTTCATCATTGTATAAAGTCTTGGCAAATGAAATCATGTTGGCTTCATAGTAAGATTTAATTTACTATCTTTTTGTTTTATTTTGTTCCTTGGGGAATGAGTTAAATATATTAATAACGTGATATTTAATTTACTATTCATATAATCATTTATATAGAGTTACGTTATTTTATAAAGACTCCTTCTAATTATAAGAAGTGTAAAAAGGATTTATAGAGTGACAAGTGTCCAGTAACCTAAAATTAAATCCACTATATCACCACCCAAAACCTAAACACCCACCCACCCCCACCCCCGGGCAAAAAAAAAAAAAAAAACTATACCTCACCAAAAAAACCCCCAAAAAACCTAACCCCTCCCTCCCTCCCCCCCCCCCCCCAAAAAAAAAAAAAAAAAAAACCTAAAAAATATCTAAAAAAAAAACTAAACACCCACCCCCACCCAAAAACCTAAACCCCACCCCCGTGCCACCAAGGCATGAGGTCGCACCCCACTCAAGATTCCATGAAGGAAAAGACAAACAAAAGTTGACAAGAGACACGAGCCGTGGTCAACTCCCAGATATGCAGAATCTTGGATAGTACAACAAGTATAAAGACCACGAGCCGTGTCGTTGACACACGGGGCCGTGTAAGAATACGGACTGACACAACCCATTAAATGAAGACAGAGGATGCACGAAGCCGTGTAAACAGTCTGTTTCCTACTATAAATAGGGGTATTTGGTTCAATTGCAATCCATCCCTTGGCAAACCACTTCTCTCACACATGTCACCACTCCACCACCAAAATGCCACCATCATCCACCACATTCCTCCATCATCCATCTTTATAGTGTGTGTAGTAGTCTCGAGATCCAAGATTGATCGTGTTAGTGCATACGTCTGCTAACTTCATCTTCGTTCGAGTCTTAGATCAGATCTGACAGACCATGGCACGAAGATCGAGAAATCAAGATCAAAGCTAATTTCGCATGAAAGGGGTAATTCCGCACGAAATTACCATCTGGTAATTTCGCACAGAATTAACTAATTTCGTATGAGTTGTAATTTCGCATGTACTGTATTATCGTTTGAGTATGTTTCATGCGGAATTAGTCAGGTCTATAAATAGGGTTAATATCGTGTCATTTGGTACAAAATTACTTTGGTGTTTTCCGACGGCGAAGCTCTGTCGAAGTGTCTACAGACTTGTAATTGTTACCAGATCAATAGAAAGACAGTTAAAAGTGTATATCTAGCTGAAATCAACTCATCATGTCTGTTTCCGCCTTTCATTTTGAGTAGAACGCCTCTGATCGACTCGTTTCGGGTCCGACAACGATCCTACAAGTGGTATCAGAGCTCAGGAGGAGGAGTTCTGCAGATTTCAGCCTGATTTTATCTCTTTTTCTTACTTCTACACCTTCTTTTCTCATTTGAACAAGAGTTCACGGTTAAAATGATCTGAATTTCACATATTTCAAGCAAAACAGTGTTTTAAAGAATCCTTGAAAAAATTGGACCATAATTTAATCTAAAATTGAAAATATTTGTAATTCCGCTTGAAAACTTGTTCGAAATGATGACATCAGCATACTAATTCCGCACGAAATCACAGTTCTTGGTTTAATTTCGTTTGGAATCATACTATTTCCGCACGGAATTAGTGTTTTCGCTTGAAATTGTTCAAACGAAATTATAATTTCGTATCAAGTTCTTAATTCCGTTTGTAATCTGAGTAATTCCGCACGAAATTACCTGATTTCGTTTGAAAAGTTTAATTTCATTTGAAAGTTGATTGTTTCAGGTAATTTTGCTTGGACCTAATATCGCTTGGGAGTGATTTCGTTTGAAGAATCTAATTTCGTTTGAAAATGTCTGACGAATATTACAACGTGTTCGCTACATCTCCGACTACTCCGGCTGTCATTGCTCAAAGCATGAACATGGAGAATGAAACCGGAACTTTGCAAAAGCCCCCGAAGCTTATGGGAATCGAGGAGTATTATGGATGGAAAGATCGATTCGAAAACTGGGTGCTAGCTAATCATTTGAGATCTTGGGAATGCATTGAGAAGAAGTATGTTAGACCACGTACAGATTTGGGTGTTACAAAAACAATTTCTGAACTGAATGACAAAGAGAGAGACATGTATAAAACAGAAAAGATGATGATCAGCCTTTTACAGCAAGCTGTAAAGGAAGACATTTTTATCTTACTTCAACATGATAACACTGCGCATTCAATCTGGGATGCATTGAAGGTTAAATTTGAGGGTAGTGAGAAAATGATTAAAAGCAAGAAAGCACTACTAAAGAAAGAATTTGATTTGTTTTCAAGCTTGGCAGGAGAAACATCAAAGAAGCTGAGTGAAAGATATTGCCACTTAGTTCGATCTATGTCTTTGTTGGGGATAGAGAAAAGTCAAGATGAATGGGTCGACAAATTAGCTGACGTTTTACCTCAAAAAGAGTGGGGTACATTTTTGATGATCTTGAAGAACACTGGGGAATATGATAATTTGACTATTTCACAATTCATTGAAAAGATTGAAAGTCAAGATCTTGAACAGCAAAAGATTACGAGGATGAATAATCCGAGTGGTCAACAAGATATTAAAATGTATTACAAAGGAGGTATTCAAGATGTTGAAATGCGTCCTAAAATTCAAAGTGCTTTTAGTGCTGGAAATTCATCTGATTCAGTCAATCAAAGTCCAAACAGCAGCAGTGGAATTTCTTCATATCCAAGTGTGAATCCAAAGAGTTCAACCACAAGCTTCCAACATCAAAGCTCAAAAACTGGAAATGGTTGTGTGATACAGTGCAACATTGCATTAAATCTTCCGAATGGTCAAAGTTTTTCTGAAGAAGTTGCTAAAGATCACATGGAGTTACTTGCTACTGTGCTACAATCTTATGAGGGATTGGTTGCTGGAAGGATCGGAAATCCTATGCTGACGAAAGAGGAATACGATCAGATCGATGCTGAAGAGATGGAGCTTATGGACATCAAATGGTGTTTAGCTAGTGTCTTGAGGAGAGCAGAAAAATTCAAAATGATTACAGGAAGAAATGATTTTCTGGATGCACATGTTTCAACTTTGGGTTTTGATAAATCTAAAGTGACTTGTTTTTGATGTAGGGAGAAAGGTCATTTCAAGAGAGAATGTAAAAATCAAGAAGCAAGTGGAGCAAAGAATCCGTTTGGAAAAGATGATTACTATCGAAAAGCTATATATCAACAAGTTGGTCATCAACCTCAACAACTGCTGGTGCAGTTGTCTGTCGGCTTCATCTTCATTCAAGTCTTGCATTGCTTGTGGCACAAAGATCGAGAAATCAAGTCAGAAGCTAATTTCGCATGAATCAGGCTAATTCCGCATGAAGTGTTTCTTGGTAATTCCGCACGGAATTAACAAGTAATTCCGTGTGAATCTTAATTTCGCATGTATGTAATCTCATTTGAGTGTAGTTCGTGCGGAATTAGATAGGCTATATATAGGAGTCATTTCGTGTCATTTGGTACGAGATTAGTTGGGTGTTTTCCGACGGCGAAGCTCTGTCGAAGTGTCTACTGATCTGTAATTGCATCAGAATCAATACAAAGACAGTTTAAGTGAAGATCTGGCTGAATTCAACTCATTATGTCTGTTTCTGCCTTTCATTCTGAGTAGAACGCCTCTGATCGACTCGTTTCGGGTCTGACAACGATCCTACAATTGGTATCAGAGCACAGGAGGAGGACTTCTGCAGTTTTCAGCTTGATTTCATCTTATTTTCTTACTTCTACACCTTTTTTTTCTCATTTGAACAAGTTTTCAAGGTTAAAATGATCTGAATTTCTCACATAACATGCAAAACAGTGTTTTAACAAAGCCTTGAAAGTATTGGACCATAATTCAATCTAAAACTGACAAAATTTGTAATTTCGCATTAAATTTTGTTCGAAAATGCTGACATCATCCTAATCTCGTTTGGAAGTGTACTTTAATTCCGCACGAGATACTAATTTCGTTTGAGTAATCTCGTGTCAAAAGTAATTTCGTGTGAAATTGAGTAATTCCACACGGAATTACCTGATTTCGTTTGAAAGGTATTAATTTCGTTTGAAGTTATCTGGTGCAGGTAATTTCGTTTGAAGGTAATCTCGCTTGAAGTGATTTCGTTTGGAACAAGTAATTTCGCTTGAACAGTGCCTGTCTTGATAAACGTGTTACCGAATCATGGAAGAAGAATTTTACAACGCATTTGCTTCATCTCCGACTACTCCGGCTGCCATTGCTCAAAGCATGAATATGGAAAACGAAACCGGAACTTTGCAAAAGCCCCCGAAGCTTATGGGCATTGAGGAGTATTATGGATGGAAAGATCGATTCGAAAACTGGGTACAAGCCAATCATTTGAGGTCTTGGGAATGCATCGAGAAGAAGTATGTTAGACCGCGTACAGATTTGGGTGTTACAAAAGTGATGTGCGTGAAGTGTGATATAATTTAGATGTATATTTAAGCCCTTTTTACACTTTTAGGCAAGTTTTAAATTTACAAAACACGATATTTACTAACACTAAACACACATATGGGCAAGTGCACCCATCGTGGACGTAGTATAGTGTTGGTAAGATACCAAGGTCGTCCAAGGACACAAGAGCTTTTAGTACCGGTTTATCCTCAACGTCTAATCAAATCAAAAAGAAGTTAGAAAAGATTTTTTAAACTAAGAAAATAAAAACTAACTAAATGCTGAAAATTAAAATAAAATAAAAACAGATAGACAAGATGAATCACTTGGATCCGACTCGTGTATTAGTATAACCTTTGATTATTTTCGCACTTTTGCACTTGTTTAAGAGATTATCTTAGTTATTGTAGTAGGCCCCTCTTTTGAAGGCGACGTTACCCTTAACCCAGTAGTTTGAGTCAGCAAGGATACAATCCTAAAGGGTTGGATTATTGGAAGATAATGAATTAAGTTATTAATGCAAATTATGGTAGGCCCCGCTTTTGGCGGTGACGTTACCCTCGGCTAAGTAGTCTGAGTCAGCAAGGATACAGTCCTAAATAGCCGGGTTATAGTATTAATAGTAGTTAACTTATGAGGGGGTCAAAGAGTTTGGATCCCTGCCATCCAATACCTATGGGCATTGAAGGAGATCCTACTAAATTTGACCCAGGTCCCTTGCAGGACCTCTAAACTCTGAACAAGGGCAAGACCCTTACCAAACCGTTCCCTTAACCCCCGACCAGGTAGCCAACATACCTCCATATAGACCGTGGAGATATGAATGGTGAAAATCTTTTATTTTATATAGACAGTAAAATAATGCCAAGACACCACGGACAAACGATGTCACACCCCCAAAATCCACCCGCGGAGTACTACCGCTTGGAGGCGTGACTGACCAGGATCCAGCCACCAATCATACTGAACAAGCATATAAACAGTTATAAAAGTTTAACCAATACGATTGGTGTTTCAAACAAACAAAGTTTAAGTTGCAAGCGGAAGCATAAGTCTTAAAGTTATAACATAAGTTCAAATGTTTTCAAATAGAACATGGCACGCAGCAATCTGTGTCCCACAACGACCCTCCTCCATGCAAGCTCCAGCTGAGTACCTATGGTCCTGCAAAGCATGTAGTAACGAGTCAACAACTAGTTGAGTGAGTTCACGGTGGGTGTTCGTTTTAGTTATTCCAAAAACAGTTTCCTTTATCTGGCATCCTGCCGTGGGGGTTACCCCATAGTTTAAAACGTGACTTTTTCATTCCCAGTTACTCCGGCACTCCAGCCGTGGGGGCTACCCCATGTTAGTTATCAGGCATTTCGGCCGTGGGGGCTACCCCATGCGTACACTAGACTCGTTACCATATCGACTGCTGACTGTAGTCATGTTTATGTGCCCTGAAAATCATCAATGTCTATCATCATTGACGTGCCCCAGATCCATTAGTTCACGCCCGCCCTCTGCGGCACGGTGTGAGGTTTGTCAGACCTAAATAGCGCTATCTAACTAATGACCCGCTCGCCATTGGCCCGGCGATTAGTCGATACAAAAAAAGGAGGGACTTCGTGATAGAGTTTTAGTCTAGTACGTGCTATCCGTCCATCCGGACGAGGAATCACATTCCTGAACCACTGCCGTCCTACCCAAGGAGGACGAGGAACCCACGTTCCTTAACCCCGTTCCCAACCCAGGGAATCCCATGCTTTGTAGAGGGTGTGAACTCACCTTGGTTTGCTCGGTAGTAACACAGAAAGGTCAATCAATTGCAGGTAATCAATTAGGTCCTATCACAGATATTTTTCGTATCAGATTCAAGCCAGCAGTGCACGTATGTTCAACACGTATTGTACACAGGTAATAATCATGGCAACACGTTTAACATTAACAGTTCGCAGTTAACAGTCAAACACAATCCAAGGTCCAAGAGTGAGGCCCAACAGTTGGGCTCGTAATAACAGGCCCAAAACAACACGTCAACAGTAATACAGAAGTCCATGAGTCCGGCCCATTAAATTAGGCCCATAACAAAGCAAGTCCAATAAGCGTGGTCTCGAGTCGCAACCGGACTCGCAAGCATGGTTTCGAGTCATGCTGTTTGTGTTGATCATAGGTGGTTGCGAGTCGCAACCTATGTCGCAACCACGGTTTCGGCTCGTCATGCTAAGGTCTCGAGTCGCAACGGGGCTCGCAACCTGTGGTCTCGGCTTGTCATGCTATGGTTGCGAGTCGCAACCAGGTGTTCTCGACTCGCAATTGGTGTCGCAACGTGGAGGTTTCGAGTCGCAACCAGGGGTTCCGACTCCCCAACAGCTGCTGATTCTGCACAGTTGTACTATCCAATAGAATTTGAATGTCATGCAACACAAATATTGTACTATCCACTAAAACATGTTTTGTTGTCTAACAATTCATGAAATCAGATCAAACAAGCAGAATTCAAACATTCAAGGCACATTCAAGTTGTTCTTCATGTTCTTCAAACATTCAAACACATATTCACCATGTTCAACCCTTGTTCAAGCAAAAGTCATGGACTATAACTCACTAATATGCACCCTATTATAACAAGCATATTCATTTAATGGTTTCAATCCTCACACATGCAAACCGATTTCAGAAATTCCCTTATTCAAACACTATCATGAACACAACCTTCTAGCATAAACAAGTCATTCGGATTTAAACCCATACAAAGCCGATTATAACATTTCATCATCTCACAATATCATTATTTGACAACAAACAACTATTTTCTATCTAGCAAACATCTTTATCATAGATAGACAATCATCAAGCCAACACATATTATCATTCAACCTCATTACACATCAACAACAAACCGAAATACAATATGAGTCACTAACCGGTTAAGAGGTAGGAAAGGTGAACTCTAATGTCGATTTCCAAGCTTGAACCGAAGATCCTAGTGCCAACCGATTGGATCCGAGAATGGGGGAGTGTGCTTGTGTTCTTAGGGTTTTAGTGAGAGGGAAAGTATGAGAGTGTGGGTGTGTGTAGTCCAAGGAAATGGTGAGTGTGGTCATGAGTGTAGTATTTATACTAGTTCTTCATGATCCACCCTAAAGGGCTTACCAAAACCTGTTAGAGGAGGTCACGGCCCAAAGGCCCAAATCGGTCACTATTCACTCGAGACCTCATGGTCTCGAGTCGGGTCCTTGTCGTCTCGAGTTGGGTTCTCGGCTCACGTATACACGTACATATATGCATACAAACACAACACATAATCACATAACTTCACATTTGTTACTAAGTTAACAAGGTAACTAGTCACATAGCGTTCAAGCATGTTACATCAAGGCACAAGAAAGGTTCTAGATTTCGGGTTGTCACATCATCCCCAAGTTGAAAGAAATTTCGTCCCGAAATTTGATGGCACTCACTGAGGAAGCTAGTTAAGTTGTATGGTTTTCCCGGTTATCCTGGGGTGTCACATCCACCCCCCGTTGATCTGGAATTTCGTCCCGAAATTCCGTAGCTTCAGCCTCAGTAGCGGTTGTACTGTTCTCAAACAGTTGGGGATACTTTTGTTTCATCCGATCTTCGCGCTCCCAGGTAAACTCTGGGCCGCGACGTGAGTTCCAACGAACTCGAACGAGAGGTATTCTAGTGCTCTTGAGGACCTTAACATCCCGGTCCGTGATTTCGACTGGTTCCTCGACGAATTTCAACTGTTCGTCGATCGTGAGTTCCTTCAGAGGAACTACGTGGGTCTCATCTGACAGACACTTCTTCAGATTCGACACATGGAAAACGTTGTGAACTGCACCGAGTTCCGCTGGTAAGTTCAGTCTGTAGGCCACCTTGCCTATTTTCTCTATGATTTCGAAAGGTCCAACGTATCGTGGGTTGAGTTTGCCTCGTTTACCAAAATGAACCACACCCTTCCAGGGTGAAACTTTGAGTAATACCCGCTCCCCAACCTGGAGCTCAAGTGGTTTCCTGCCCTTATCGGCGTAGGCCTTCTGTCGGTCTCGAGCGGCCGCCATGCGTTGTCGTATTTGAGCAATCCGCTCAGTAGTGTCTACCACATGTTCTGGACCAGTGATTTGACTATCCCCCACCTCTGCCCAACAAAGAGGTGACCGGCATTTACGTCCGTACAATGCCTCAAACGGAGCTGCTTTAATGCTAGTGTGGTAGCTGTTATTATACGAGAATTCCACGAGTGGCAGATGCCTTTCCCAGCTGTTGCCAAAGTCGATCACACATGCACGTAGCATGTCTTCTAAGGTTTGAATAGTGCGCTCGGACTGCCCGTCCGTCTGTGGGTGATACGCTGTGCTCATATCTAGACGTGAGCCAAAAGATTTGTGCATTGATTGCCACAGTTCTGAGGTAAAACGCGCGTCTCGATCCGAGATAATAGAAGTGGGCACCCCGTGCCTCGAAACAACTTCCTTGAGATATATTTCCGCTAGAGTGGAGAATTTATCTGTTTCCTTAATTGCCAAGAAGTGTGCGGACTTTGTAAGTCGATCCACAATCACCCAGATAGTATCGTTTCCGCGCTGTGATCTAGGTAGTCCAGTAACGAAATCCATGGAAATTTGCTCCCATTTCCATTGTGGTATCTCTGGTTGTTGGAGTAGGCCTGAGGGTTTCTGATATTCTGTCTTGACTCGCGCACAAGTCAAACACTTGCTGACGTAAGTGGCTATGTGGGCCTTCATGCTAGGCCACCAATACGTAGTTTTGATATCGTGGTACATCTTATCTGAACCAGGGTGTACCGAGTAGCGAGATTTGTGTGCTTCATCCATCACAAGTTCTCGTAAGTCGCCATAGAGTGGGACCCAAATGCGTCCCGTTACGTAGTAAGCACCGTCTTCCTTCTGTTCTAAGCGTTGCCTTGACCCGCGTAGGGCTTCGGCTCTAACGTTTTCTGGTTTCAGTGCTTCTATCTGAGCAGCTCGTATTTGCGAAGGCAGGCTAGAATGGATCGTGAGTTGTAAAGCTCTTACGCGCTTAGGCGCAGTGTCCTTTCGACTGAGGGCGTCAGCCACAACATTGGCCTTGCCCGGGTGATACCTGATGGAGCAGTCATAGTCATTCAGCAGCTCGACCCATCGTCGTTGCCGCATATTCAGTTCCTTCTGCTTGAATATGTGCTCTAGGCTCCTGTGGTCGGTGTAGATTGCGCACTTGGTTCCGTACAGGTAGTGCCGCCATAGTTTAAGCGCGAAAACAACAGCTCCCAGCTCTAAATCATGCGTAGTGTAGTTCTTCTCGTGAACTTTGAGTTGTCGTGAGGCGTAAGCTATGACCTTATCTCGTTGCATCAATACACATCCAAGACCTTGAATTGATGCATCACAGTAAACCACAAAATCTTCTGTGCCCTCTGGCAGTGAAAGGATAGGTGCACTACAGAGTCTATCCTTTAGGTGTTGAAAAGCTAACTCTTGTGCATTTCCCCAATGATAAACAACGCCTTTCTGTGTTAGCGAGGTGAGAGGCTGCGCGATCTTAGAAAAATCCTTAATGAATCTCCTGTAGTAACCTGCCAATCCCAAGAATTGGCGAATTTCCTTTGGTGTGTAAGGCGCAGGCCAGTTCTTAATAGAGTCCACTTTGGATGGATCAACGTGAATCCCATCCTTGTTCACCACATGCCCTAGGAAATGGACCTCTCGAAGCCAGAAGTCGCATTTCGAGAATTTCGCGTAAAGCTGTTCTGTTCGAAGGAGTTGCAAAATAAGTCGTAGATGCTGTTCGTGCTCCTCCTGACTCTTAGAATAGATCAGAATGTCGTCGATGAAGACTATAACGAACTTGTCCAGGTACGGCTTGCACACTCGGTTCATCAAGTCCATGAAAACTGCGGGTGCGTTTGTCAGCCCAAACGGCATGACCAAAAACTCATAGTGCCCATAACGGGTTCTAAAGGCTGTCTTAGAGACATCCTCTTCCCGAACTCTCAGCTGGTGATATCCCGATCTCAGATCGATCTTCGAGTAGTAGCTTGACCCCTGTAACTGGTCGAACAAGTCGTCAATGCGCGGTAGAGGATAACGATTCTTCACAGTCACCTTGTTGAGTTCACGATAGTCGATGCACATTCTGAAGGTACCATCCTTCTTCTTCACAAATAGTACTGGGGCTCCCCAAGGCGATGAGCTAGGACGAATGAAACCCTTATCCAAGAGTTCTTGTAGTTGCGTAGAGAGTTCTTCCAACTCTGATGGAGCTAAACGATAAGGTGCACGAGCTATAGGCGCAGCTCCAGGAGCTAGTTCAATCTGAAACTCGACTTGGCGATGGGGCGGAAGACCAGGTAATTCCTCAGGGAATACCTCGGGATAGTCGCGTACAACTGGAAAATCTTCTAGCTTCTTCTCTTTCTCTGTGGTGTCAGTAACTAGAGCCAAAATCGCTGTGTGGCCTTTTCGTAAGCACTTCTGGGCCTTAAGAAGAGAGATGATGTTCTCAACAGCACTTCTCTTGTCGCCACGAATCATGAGAGGTTCACTACCTAAACCAGGAATACGAACGATCTTCTCGTTGCAAAGAATCTCTGCTCGGTGTTGGGATAACCAATCCATCCCAATGACAACGTCGAAACTACCCAAGACGATAGGGATAAGGTCAATAGAGAAGGTCTGGTTAGCGAGAATAAGTTGGCAACCTTTGACTACGTGCGAGGCTTCCAAGCTCTTACCATTAGCTAGCTCTACAGCGTGCTTGTAGCTCAGGGATGTTGGAATACGCTTAAGAAATTTACTAACTTCTAGTGACACATAGCTAGTATCGGCACCCGAATCAAATAAGACTGTAACATAAAAGTCGTCGAGAAGGAACTTACCCGTCACCACGTTGGGATCATTCCTTGCTTCACATTGACCAATCACGAACACTCGTCCCCTAGCACCATTGTTGTTGTTGTGGTTCCCATTGTTACCATTCCCCTGATTGTTGTTGTTGTTGTTCTGGTTCAGTTGGGGACAATATTTCTTGAAGTGGCCTTCAGCTCCACACTGAAAGCATCCTTTGTTGTTACCCTGTTGCTGCCGCTGATTCTGGTGAGGTTGCTGACGATTCTGATTGGCGGGATATGCGCTCCTGCAATCCTTTGCAACATGACCAGGCTTGTTGCACCGATGACAGTTGCCCCTGGTGCATGGCCCACTGTGGTGTAGGTTGCAACGATTGCATTTGGGGTGATTCCCCTTGTACCCACCATGACTTTGACCCCCAGACGATTGCTGACTGGGGCTCTTGTGGTCGTCAGTCTTTCTCTGCTGAGACTGAGATTGCACCGAAGTTGAGCCCTTGCTTGAAGTTCCATCCCATTTCCGTTTGTTCTCACTAGAAGTACCAGAAGTAGTTGCAGCACCTATGCGCTTGGGTAACTTGTTCTGCTCCACCGCCTGATCAGTAAGACGGTGAGCCAACTGAACAACCTGCTGGATAGTAGTCAAGTTTGCTGAAGTCACATGACTTTGGATCTCTGGCACCAAGCCCTTGAGATAGAGTTCAATTCGCTTATACGGAGGGTCCACCATAGTAGGACACAACAAGGCAAGCTCATGCGATCTCTTAGTATACGCCTCAATCTCTGACCCCGTCATCTTGAGATTGTAGAATTCATCTTCCAGCTTATGGATGTCATCGCGACTGCAGTATTCCTCCCTGATCATTTCCTTGAAATTCTCCCATGGGGTGGCGTTGGCAGCAACCAACCCCAGCATTTGCACTTGAGCATTCCACCACGTGAGGGCCAAACCCTCGAGAGTACCAGTAGCATACTTTACCCTGCGCGCTTCAGGGCATTCACACATTTCGAACACAGATTCTAGTTTCTCAAACCAGTGTAGGAGACCTACTGCTCCTTCAGTTCCGCTAAAAGTAGTGGGTCGGCAGTCCATAAAGGTCTTAAAAGTGCACACCGGTGCCTGAGCATATTGACCTAAGGTAGGTGAAAGAAAGACAGAGTTTAACACAAAGGTTGGTTCACGAGAGTAGGATCCTAAAGATCCTAGGATAAGTTCGGGCTGCACGATATACCTCCTGCGTGTACAGCTGCAAGTGCTGCGGCAACTCGTTCGTTGATCAGTGCGGTCAACTGGGCTTGTGTCATGTTAACGCGTCCAGACATGATTCTTCATATTAAGAGTAACACGAGTGAGAGAGGTTCGCGAAAGTACGATAGTAGGACAGAGTAAGCACGCACATGTTCAAACAACAGTAGTTATACTAATCAAGCATACTATGAGCAATGTACTACGTAACTAACAAGTAGGCAATATACGCACATCATATTACCTAGAATGTCGAGCCTTGCATGTGGAGTGAAGTGTCGTTGTGGACCGTTGAGCACTATACCGGTTATAGTCTGGTTTTAACAAAAAACGTTTCTCCTTTATTAAAACCAAGTTCACTATAACCAATGGCTCTGATACCAATCTGTCACACCCCCAAAATCCACCCGCGGAGTACTACCGCTTGGAGGCGTGACTGACCAGGATCCAGCCACCAATCATACTGAACAAGCATATAAACAGTTATAAAAGTTTAACCAATACGATTGGTGTTTCAAACAAACAAAGTTTAAGTTGCAAGCGGAAGCATAAGTCTTAAAGTTATAACATAAGTTCAAATGTTTTCAAATAGAACATGGCACGCAGCAATCTGTGTCCCACAACGACCCTCCTCCATGCAAGCTCCAGCTGAGTACCTATGGTCCTGCAAAGCATGTAGTAACGAGTCAACAACTAGTTGAGTGAGTTCACGGTGGGTGTTCGTTTTAGTTATTCCAAAAACAGTTTCCTTTATCTGGCATCCTGCCGTGGGGGTTACCCCATAGTTTAAAACGTGACTTTTTCATTCCCAGTTACTCCGGCACTCCAGCCGTGGGGGCTACCCCATGTTAGTTATCAGGCATTTCGGCCGTGGGGGCTACCCCATGCGTACACTAGACTCGTTACCATATCGACTGCTGACTGTAGTCATGTTTATGTGCCCTGAAAATCATCAATGTCTATCATCATTGACGTGCCCCAGATCCATTAGTTCACGCCCGCCCTCTGCGGCACGGTGTGAGGTTTGTCAGACCTAAATAGCGCTATCTAACTAATGACCCGCTCGCCATTGGCCCGGCGATTAGTCGATACAAAAAAAGGAGGGACTTCGTGATAGAGTTTTAGTCTAGTACGTGCTATCCGTCCATCCGGACGAGGAATCACATTCCTGAACCACTGCCGTCCTACCCAAGGAGGACGAGGAACCCACGTTCCTTAACCCCGTTCCCAACCCAGGGAATCCCATGCTTTGTAGAGGGTGTGAACTCACCTTGGTTTGCTCGGTAGTAACACAGAAAGGTCAATCAATTGCAGGTAATCAATTAGGTCCTATCACAGATATTTTTCGTATCAGATTCAAGCCAGCAGTGCACGTATGTTCAACACGTATTGTACACAGGTAATAATCATGGCAACACGTTTAACATTAACAGTTCGCAGTTAACAGTCAAACACAATCCAAGGTCCAAGAGTGAGGCCCAACAGTTGGGCTCGTAATAACAGGCCCAAAACAACACGTCAACAGTAATACAGAAGTCCATGAGTCCGGCCCATTAAATTAGGCCCATAACAAAGCAAGTCCAATAAGCGTGGTCTCGAGTCGCAACCGGACTCGCAAGCATGGTTTCGAGTCATGCTGTTTGTGTTGATCATAGGTGGTTGCGAGTCGCAACCTATGTCGCAACCACGGTTTCGGCTCGTCATGCTAAGGTCTCGAGTCGCAACGGGGCTCGCAACCTGTGGTCTCGGCTTGTCATGCTATGGTTGCGAGTCGCAACCAGGTGTTCTCGACTCGCAATTGGTGTCGCAACGTGGAGGTTTCGAGTCGCAACCAGGGGTTCCGACTCCCCAACAGCTGCTGATTCTGCACAGTTGTACTATCCAATAGAATTTGAATGTCATGCAACACAAATATTGTACTATCCACTAAAACATGTTTTGTTGTCTAACAATTCATGAAATCAGATCAAACAAGCAGAATTCAAACATTCAAGGCACATTCAAGTTGTTCTTCATGTTCTTCAAACATTCAAACACATATTCACCATGTTCAACCCTTGTTCAAGCAAAAGTCATGGACTATAACTCACTAATATGCACCCTATTATAACAAGCATATTCATTTAATGGTTTCAATCCTCACACATGCAAACCGATTTCAGAAATTCCCTTATTCAAACACTATCATGAACACAACCTTCTAGCATAAACAAGTCATTCGGATTTAAACCCATACAAAGCCGATTATAACATTTCATCATCTCACAATATCATTATTTGACAACAAACAACTATTTTCTATCTAGCAAACATCTTTATCATAGATAGACAATCATCAAGCCAACACATATTATCATTCAACCTCATTACACATCAACAACAAACCGAAATACAATATGAGTCACTAACCGGTTAAGAGGTAGGAAAGGTGAACTCTAATGTCGATTTCCAAGCTTGAACCGAAGATCCTAGTGCCAACCGATTGGATCCGAGAATGGGGGAGTGTGCTTGTGTTCTTAGGGTTTTAGTGAGAGGGAAAGTATGAGAGTGTGGGTGTGTGTAGTCCAAGGAAATGGTGAGTGTGGTCATGAGTGTAGTATTTATACTAGTTCTTCATGATCCACCCTAAAGGGCTTACCAAAACCGGTTAGAGGAGGTCACGGCCCAAAGGCCCAAATCGGTCACTATTCACTCGAGACCTCATGGTCTCGAGTCGGGTCCTTGTCGTCTCGAGTTGGGTTCTCGGCTCACGTATACACGTACATATATGCATACAAACACAACACATAATCACATAACTTCACATTTGTTATTAAGTTAACAAGGTAACTAGTCACATAGCGTTCAAGCATGTTACATCAAGGCACAAGAAAGGTTCTAGATTTCGGGTTGTCACAAACGATAAGGAAAGATCACCTTCAACATAAGCAACTAGTTATTAAAGTCATTAATACAAAACCAAATAAAAAGTGCAAAAGATTAAAAATAAAAAGTATTATACTAAACACTTGTCTTCACCAAGTGATGTAAGAGACTTAGGCAAACATGGCCTTGATTGTCAAGAACTCTTACGATCAATCTTGGATCCCGAGACGACTCACACACTCTATGATGGACAATGGATGATGGTGGTGGATGATGGTGTTGTGATGGTGGTGGATGGTGGATGAAGTGTGAGAGAGGTGGTGTGCCAAGGGATGAGTTGAAATGAAACCAAGCACTCCTATTTATAGGCTGAACAGAAGGCTGGGCATGGCCCCGTGTCCGCTGGACACGCCCCCGTGCCTGTCTGACACTCTCTCTCTTCATTAATTGTAATTCGCAATTACAATTAATGCGCCTGCTGTACTTTCGCCACGCCCCCATGCTCACTGGACACGGCCCCGTGGTGGGCAATAGAAGCTTCTATAGGTTTGTCTTTTCTGCTGCTTCTTGGGCACGGCCCCGTGCTGGCTGAGCACGGGGCGTGTTCAGTCTTCTGACTTCTCTTTTCTGCTTGGGAAGATGCCGTTGAGGGGTCGGGCAATCCACTTTTGTTCCTTTTCTTGTATTTATGTTAGATTTAGTTGTCTTTTTTCTTCTTTTGTGAATTTGTGCTCATTTTATCCTGAAAATACAAAAGGAAGACAAAAACACTCCTTTTCCAACATTAGTACTTAAAAAGGGTTAGTTTTATGCCTCAATTGATGTAATTTATATGTTGCATTTTACACACATCAAATACCCCCACACTTGAACTTTTGCTTGTCCTCAAGCAAAACTCTATAATATGTGGCTCACACTCCCAAATGGAATGGGTAGAAGAGAAGGTTTTTGGCTTGTCATAGAGTGTCGGGAATCCAAGATCTTTTTGGGTTTTATTTTTATTTATTTACAATCCTATTCGTTATGATTTGTTTAGAACGTTTCATAGGAGAAATTACTAATTTGGCAATAACATGCCTTTTTTTTAAATTCCATTTATATACAAGTTCACATACCTCACGGGAGAAATCACTCACACTCGGCCGAAGGTATATTTTTAGTGAATCACTCGAGAGCGGCGTGAAACTTATTCCTACCATAAGCTTGTCAAGAAATCAATCCTCCCCCTTTTTAACTTGTTACCTTTGTAAATATCAAGAGGACTTTTTGGGTATAGGCTTGGGCTAAAGGTGGGTGAATGGGTTAGTAGAAAATGGCGAAAAGCGTAAAAAGCGTCGGTTTTCGTAAAACACTTTATTTTAGTGACTTTTTATTTTGAAGTATTTCTCCTAACAAGCTTTTGTTTTAATAGCTTTGTTTGTTTATTTCTAACTTCATCATTTTTTTTAGTCACACGAAAAACCGAGCTTGTTACTAAAATAAAGGGTGAAAATGAAAAGGGTTTTTGGTGGGTGAAAAGGTTTTAGGGTAAAGAAATGAAAGGTTTAGGCTCAAAGGGGTTAACTAGGGGGATTTTGGGTAGGTGGTAAAAAAAATTGAAAAATAATGGTGTAGAAAGAAAAATGGTTAGTCCTAATGCCTCCATCATTTACTTACTTGGGTTTAAGTTGGTAAGGACCGGGAATGAATCGTCGTGGCAAGTTCTAGAGTCGTAAGAACCAAGCGGCTATTCACACAAGAAACGAAAAATGAGCATTTAGTCTAAAGATGTAAATTTGTATGCTCAATAAAGGCTCAAAACTCACTTTTGTGGGAATGGGTTTTTATGTGATCAAGTATATATAATCGAATTTTAACCAAGCTTGTCATGCCGTTTCATAATTTTCTTATGTTGGTTCTTTTTATCACGACGCTATCGGTTGTAAATTTGTAAAAATATAAACTTTTTAGAACTTGTTATTCCCAAATTAAACCAAGACAAGTAAAAAAAACGAAAAGTTTTTTTTTTTTTTTTTGAAAAAAATTTGGGGTGATTAGCGGTTCCAATAGAGTTTTGTGTAAGTCTTGTTAATAGGACTTGCAAAAGTTTCAAGGTTTTAGCTTCCCCCCCACACTTAAATTACACATTGTCCTCAATGTGTCCCAAAAATAATTTTTTTTAGGTTGATTGGATGTGTAATGTGGTGTTAAAAAGCAAAGATTTATGCTACTGGCAGTCTGGACACGGCCCCGTGGGGACCGGACACGGCCCCATGTTCAGGTGCTAGTAACAAAAATTAAAGAAAAGAGACAGAAGCCTGGACATGGGGGCGTGTCTGGTGAACACGGCCCGTGTCCAGTTACCTGAACTGGGCATTTTTCTGCAGGGGGTTCAGCACGGGGCCGTGTTGGTTGGACACGGCCCGTGTTGAACCTTCTGTAATGGAGAAATTTATGTCGGGTTGCCTTGTTCTTGTGCATGGGGTCATGTTTCTCGTTCCCCTTTTCATCCTTTACCACCATGAGTGTGTGTTATTCCTTATGAACCATCCAAACTTTAAAAACCATCATTTCATTGCAACCATAGAGAGACCGTACATTAAACTAAATACGAAAACAAGGAAATACTAAACCATGGAGTTCCAGCCTATACTTTATTCTAATTAGCAAAATTTCCAAGAAGCTACTAATCTTGGTTAGACAAGGCCTTTTTAAAACTCCATCTTCCGGGTGTGGCTTTCCTCACATGTCGGCGAGCCACTCCTCCACCTCCCTTGGAAGGAGAAAAGTAGGCTCATTGGCATCAGTTTGAGGAGTTTCGATTTCCACCGGGATCTCTTGTTGGTGCTCCATGGGAGGTTCCGCCGGAAAGTCTTCCCACCCGGTAGGGTTGTTAATCCCGAGTGCCAAGTTCCAATCCTGTTGTGGGAGGACTGGTTCCATCGGGGGAGCTACAAGAATATTTAACCTCTGGTGCAAGAGGTTAATTTCTTGGAAGCTGCTTTCGAGTCCCACCGTAAGATCGTTAATACGGTCGATTAGGACCTCCTCTACCGACGTCATTTCGTCGATAGCCTCCCTTAATGCTATCACATAGTGCACAAGCGTAGCTTCAACGGAGGGCCTTCTTCCTCTTCGGCTGTTTGATGAATGCACGGAAGATGTTTCGCTGTTTTCACTTGACATTCTACGAAAAATAAACTGAAAAATAGTTTATTTGATGAAACAGTGTCTGGACACGGCCCCGTGCTCATTGAGCACGACCCCGTGTTCATCTTTCTGCAGAATTTTGAAGCAAGGAAACTTGAAATTTTAAGTTATTTTCTGAACTTGTGGGGTCCTTTTAAATATTAATAACTTAAAACAATGTTACATAACATATTTTTACCAAGATTCCTTGAACAAAACTCATTAATCCCTACCACAAAGTTTGAAGAATTCAAACTTTTAATGGTAGTTCTTGGAGAAAGATGGAGAAGAAGGAAATGGCTAGAAGAGGAAAGGACAAGATGGGTTGTTGGAACCTTCTTTTAGACTTACCTAGGATAGTTGAGAGAAGATTCTTTCAAATCTCTGTCCCAAGTTGGTCCAAATGTGCAGAATTCTTGGCTGCATTTATAGAAAACGACAGCATCCTGGACACGGCCCCGTGTTCGTTGGACACGGCCCCGTGTGCAGGTGGAGTTCTGACACAGTTTGTCCGTATTCTGACGTACTGATCAGAAGGGAATCTTTTGGTGGACACGGGGGCGTGTTGGCTGGACACGGCCCCGTGTCGAGGGACTATTTTATGAAGTTGTCTAGTTTTTCAAGGAACTTACCAGTATCGGATGGCTCTTGATTGGTTGGAACAACCCCAAAGTGCCTAAGATACCTTAATTGTCCTAGACTAAGGCGAGAACACAAGAGGTTGTCGGTGAGGGTAATTCCTATTTTCATTCTAGGTGGACAAGTCCAACCCTTTCCCGGGCTCTCGTTAAAGAAGGTGTATGCCGAATCGCTCAGGTCTATGTATGCACCGAACGAAGTCGATGGAGAGTCCTTCACGGCACAATCGGCACAGGGACGACTATCGTCCAAGTCTTCGCTAGGTATGAAGGTATTTTTGGGAGCAACGAGGTTGTCGGAATGCGGTTCCAACATTTCTTCATGGTCATCGTCTTGGGGCGGATCGATAAAATCCTTCCTAAGTTCTTTTGACCAATTTAGAATTAGCTCTTCTAGTTGAAATAACTCGTCAAGGAGCATTTCCCCTAGAATATATGGCTGGGCGCATTCGAGGGAGATATAGTGCTTATTTTTACTTTCGCCCCTCTTAAGGTTATAAGGAATTGGTGGATCTATGTA
The DNA here is from genome assembly GCF_002127325.2 of Helianthus annuus. Lineage (NCBI taxonomy): Eukaryota > Viridiplantae > Streptophyta > Magnoliopsida > Asterales > Asteraceae > Helianthus > Helianthus annuus. The sequence continues at coordinate 77,891,532 of NC_035443.2, read as the reverse complement.
GTGGGGCCTATAATTTAGAAAGTAACATTTTAATTCTTTATGTTCGCCTCCACATAATTGACACCACGTACCATAAGAGTGCCGAAAGTAAAAAGAATTACTATCACTCATGTTTATGTCAGAAATTACCAACCGCCAGGATCTAACGGTTCTGTTTCCAGTAAGTGAATCTTGGGCACGGGGGCGTGTTGAGTGAGCACGGCCCCGTGTTCAGCTTACTGTCTGACTTAAAACAGGATTGCCAGTTCCAATGATTGAGCACGGGGGCGTGTTCAGCGGGCACGGCCCGTGCTGAGCTCTGCAGAAGCTGAAAAGTTAAGAAAATCCTAAAAAAGATAAAAAGAAAGATAAAAATATGATTAGGCCGTTGATTCCTAACTTTCTTAAAATCCTTGTATCCCCGGCAGTGGCGCCAAAAACTTGATGTGCGTGAAGTGTGATATAATTTAGATGTATATTTAAGCCCTTTTTACACTTTTAGCCAAGTTTTAAATTTATAAAACACGATATTTACTAACACTAAACACACATATGGGCAAGTGCACCCATCGTGGACGTAGTATAGTGTTGGTAAGATACCGAGGTCGTCCAAGGACACAAGAGCTTTTAGTACCGGTTTATTCTCAACGTCTAATCAAATCAAAAAGAAGTTAGAAAAGATTTTTTAAACTAAGAAAATAAAAACTAACTAAATGCTGAAAATTAAAATAAAATAAAAACAGATAGACAAGATGAATCACTTGGATCCGACTCGTGTATTAGTATAACCTTTGATTATTTTCGCACTTTTGCACTTGTTTAAGAGATTATCTTCGTTATTGTAGTAGGCCCATCTTTTGAAGGCGACGTTACCCTCAACCCAGTAGTTTGAGTCAGCAAGGATACAATCCTAAAGGGTTGGATTATTGGAAGATAATGAATTAAGTTATTAATGCAAATTATGGTAGGCCCCGCTTTTGGCGGTGACGTTACCCTCGGCTAAGTAGTCTGAGTCAGCAGGGATACAGTCCTAAATAGCCGGGTTATAGTATTAATAGTAGTTAACTTATGAGGGGGTCAAAGAGTTTGGATCCCCGCCATCCAATACCTATAGGCATTGAAGGAGATCCTACTAAATTTGACCCAGGTCCCTTGCAGGACCTCTAAACGCTGAACAAGGGCAAGAGCCTTACCAAACCGTTCCCTTAATCCCCGACCAGATAGCCAACATACCTCCATATAGACCGTGGAGATATGAATGGTGAAAATCTTTTATTTTATATAGACAGTAAAATAATGCCAAGACACCACGGACAAACGATAAGGAAAGATCACCTTCAACATAAGCAACTAGTTATTAAAGTCATTAATACAAAACCAAATAAAAAGTGCAAAAGATTAAAAATAAAAAGTATTATACTAAACACTTGTCTTCACCAAGTGATGTAAGAGACTTAGGCAAACATGGCCTTGATTGTCAAGAACTCTTACGATTAATCTTGGATCCCGAGACGACTCACACACTCTATGATGGACAATGGATGATGGTGGTGGATGATGGTTTGTGATGGTGGTGGATGGTGGATGAAGTGTGAGAGAGGTGGTGTGCCAAGGGATGAGTTGAAATGAAACTAAGCACTCCTATTTATAGGCTGAACAGAAGGCTGGGCACGGCCCCGTGTCCGCTGGACACGCCCCCGTGCCTGTCTGACACTCTTTCTCTTCATTAATTGTAATTCGCAATTACAATTAATGCGCCTGCTGTACTTTCGCCACGCCCCCGTGCTCACTGGACACGGCCCCGTGGTGGGCAATAGAAGCTTCTATAGGTTTGTCTTTTCTGCTGCTTCTTGGGCACGGCCCCGTGCTGGCTGAGCACGGGGCGTGTTCAGTCTTCTGACTTCTCTTTTCTGCTTGGGAAGATGCCGTTGAGGGGTCGGGCAATCCACTTTTGTTCCTTTTCTTGTATTTATGTTAGATTTAGCTGTCTTTTTGCTTCTTTTGTGAATTTGAGCTCATTTTATCCTGAAAATACAAAAGGAAGACAAAAACACTCTTTTTCCAACATTAGTACTTAAAAAGGGTTAGTTTTATGCCTCAATTGATGTAATTTATATGTTGCATTTTACACACATCAAAAAGTTATTTCTGAATTGAATGACAAAGAGAGAGACATGTATAAAGAAGAAAAGATGATGATCAGTCTTTTACAGCAAGCTGTAAATGAAGACATTTTTATCTTGCTTCAACATGATAACACTGCGCGTTCAATCTGGGATGCATTGAAGGTTAAATTTGAGGGTAGTGAAAAAATGATTAAGAGCAAAAACGCACTACTAAAGAAATAATTCGATTTATTTTCAAGCTTGGCAGGAGAAACATCAAAGAAGCTGACTGAAAGATATTGCCACTTAGTTCGATCTATGTCTTTATTGGGAATAGAGAAAAGTCAAGATGAGTGGGTAGACAAATTGGCTGATGCTTTACCTCAAAAAGAGTGGGGTACATTTTTGATGATCTTAAAGAACACCGGGGAATATGATAATTTGACTATTTCACAGTTCACTGAAAAGATTGAAAGTCAAGATCTTGAACAGCAAAAGATTGCGAGGATGAATAATCCGAGTGGTCAACAAGATATTAAAATGTATTACAAAGAAGGTGTTCAATATGTTGAAATGAGTCCTAAAATCCAAACTACTTTTAGTGCTGGAAATTCATCTGATGCAGTCAATCAAAGTCCAAACAACAGCAGTGGAATTTCTTCATATCCAAGTATGAATCCAAAGAGTTCAGCATCAAGCTTTCACTCTCAAAGTTCAAAAAGTGGAAATGGTTGTGTGATACAGTGCAACATTGCATTGAATCTCCCAAATGGTCAGAATTTGTCTGAAGAAGTTGCAAGAGATCACATGACATTACTTGCTACAGTTCTGGAGACTTATGAGGGATTGGTTGCTGGAAGGATCGGAAATCCTATGCTAACGAAAGACGATTACGATCAGATAGATGCTGAAGAGATGGAGCTCATGGACATCAAATGGTGCTTAGCTAGTGTCTTGAGAAGAGCTGAAAAGTTTAAAATGATTACAGGGAGAAATGATTTTTTAGATGCACATGTTTCTACTTTGGGTTTTGATAAATCTAAAGTAACTTGTTTTCGATGCAGGGAGAAAGGTCATTTTAAAAGAGAATGCAAGAAGCAAGAAGCTAGTGGAGCAAAGAATCCGTTTGGTAAAGATGATTACTATCGTAAAGCCATATATCAACAACTTGCTCATCAACCACAACAACAACAACAACAAAAGGAGCCACAAACTACACATGCTAGAATGATCGAAGATGCAAATAAAAAAGCTTATTATGGGATCATTGATCAAGATGATGAAAAAGTGGCAGAAGGCTTCAGCTGGGACAAATACATTCCACCTGATTCAAAAGTTGTTGCTCTAGTTGCAAAAGTCATCCAAGAACCTGAATTGTTTACAGAATGGATGAATATGATTGGTGTTAAGGCTAAGAATCAAGATGAAGAGTCTATTTCATCGGAAAAAAATTCAGAACAAACAACAGTTGTGGATCAATCATCATCAGATTCTAGTTCTTCAGATGATAATCCAGAAAAGATGATAGAGTTTGATCAATCACCAACTGATGACAGTGGTGATGATGAGGAAGAAAAACATATTAATATTGCAAAAATTCAGTTATCTCCTGAAAGTTTTCAATTTTATTTTGCAGATCGATTGGATAAACTGAAAGAGAGACGGGCAACAAAAGAGCAGAAAAAGAAGAAATGTGAAAGTGTTGATCAAGAAAGAAATTCTGAACATAGTGACAGAGTTAAATTTGCTGAAGAAGTGTTTCAAGTGATAAAAAAAGGTGGTTGAAGCCAATGAGAAAGTTGTTGAAGTCGAAAAGATCATTGAAGTAGAAAAGATTGTGGAAGTCATTAAGCCTTGCTTAAAGTGTTCAGAATCTTGCAAATAGTGTGCAGAAAAAGATGAAAAATTAAGTGAGAAAGACAAGATGATAGAAAAGTTACTGTTTGATCTCAACTACATGAAGGAATCATACGATGTGTTGAACAGAACAATAACTGGTCTGCAAAAGACTAATTCTGAAAGAGAAGATGCATTGACAATGCTGAATGCTGTGATGATGTCGAAGCAGAAAGCTATCAATTTCTATATTGAAGAATGTGCAAAGTGGAAGCAAGAGTTGGAAACTGAAAAGATAGAAAATGAGAGAATTAGACGATTATTACAGAGTTATTCTAGTTCTGATTATCTTATCGATCGAATTTATCCAACTGTTGCAAGTCTTGAAGCATTTCAAGATGAGAAGCCGAAGAAGAAGGATACTGGTAAGAAACAAAGGGTTAGTTACAACAAGTGTCCGCCTCCGATCTGGGAAGGTTATTCTCCCAGAAAACCAAACGAGGAGCAAGTTCAAAAGGCCGTGAATATAAAACTGAAGTCTGATATTGTGACAACCGGCAATTAATGCCTCTTAATTACGCGATTAACAAACGTTTAAGGTGATAATAAATAGTTTTTAAGGCACTAATTAACTTAATTAGGCTTTTGGAATGCCTAGAAACGTCTATTCGACTGTACAGCACGCGTATGACGATCTGCGGAGAGTTGCGGAATAATAAACGCTAACGAATTGGAAACCGCACAAAATACCGACAACGCCGACAAATACTAATTTTATACGCGTATTTTATATTTGTAAGTTTAGTTTTGCGAAATTTTCATGCTTTCAAACGACAGAAAACGCAAACGTGAACGATAAACACGAAAACAGTAACACACCGACAATCAACGACAAAACGAAAGCACCAGACTCGAATTATGTCTCGATATTAATATGTTATGTTATATTTGGCTTCGTTTTCGAATTTTAATATTCTTAGTTGAAATCATATCCAAAAACGAACGAAAAACGACGGACGAGGCTTTTACGCAACTTAACGCGACCGAAAAACGAATGCGCCTATAAACGACTTACGGTATAACCCTACATACTTTCGACGCTAAATAAACGTTATACAACACTTTACGAAGTTCGGGTTTGAAAAACGGGCTCTAAAACCGAATCGGACCGCGTGTAACGGGCTTGTGGGCCCTGGGCCCAAGCCCACCTTGAAACCCTAGGTATAAATGTGTAGTGTTACACTAAACTTTACATTTGAAATCATAAACCAAACACGCACACCATTTCTCCTTGTCTGCTCTCTCTTTCATCTCCTTGTGAGAAAACCCTAACTATAACACTAACAACATCACCATTTCCATTTGACAAACACAAAACAAGTTCATCTTCTCAAACAAAATCATACAAACATACACACCTGCACACCATGTTCCATCTCCATCTCTTCCGGTGACCGGAGTAACTCCGGCGCCTCTCCTACTCTGACCGGCCACACCCCTAAAACACCTCCTTCCTCTTCACCTTTAATCACCCGCAGCCCCCCCCCTCGTCACTTATGCAGCTCCGACAAACCATAGGGAGCCCGCGATTATGTTGGGGCCGGCCACCACACCTTGGTGGCGGCGGCGACAAGATCAGAGAGAGAGGAGAGCCGACGTGGTTCAGCGGAGAAGGAAGGACGGAACTGGGAGAGAGAGATCGAGAGAGTGAGTCCGGGAGAAAGGGGAGCGCCGCCGCCGCTCACGGCGACGGCAGCGGAAGCCGGCGACGGCGAGGATGGCGGTGGTGTTTTTGTTTCTTTCGACGAGTCTAACCGGTAAACCCCTCTCCATTTTCCTTCATTTTGTTTTTTTTTTTTCGAAGATCTGTTAAAAGATGATAATGATGTTTTGGCTTGACTTGGGTTCGGGTTAGCGGTGGTGGTCAGTGAAGACGACAGTTATTTTGCTCGGGTCCCGACTTAAGTGTTAGCCAAACTAGTCAACGAAACGATTCAGATTCACTCTTGGTTGGTTCGAGATACAAGGAGATGAGAGTGGTAGCTCGGTTCAGTTTTTGTTTATTTCGAGTCAACTCAGCTGCGTTTCGGGTCAAACCCGGTTGGCTCGGTCAACACCCGAGTCAACTCGGGTCGACAACAGGTCAAGGCAGTCAACAACAGTCAACGCTCGGTCAACACGGGAGGCCCGGTAAAGTTGTTAGCGTAGCAAGTTAGTTACGTTAGATTTTAGTTAGTTATACGCGACCGAGCTCGACCCGAATCGATTAGCGATTGGTTACATTTTATTTTGTCGTATTTCATAATGTTTTAGTATATATTGTTTGTTGAGTGATTGTTGAATTTTGACAAAATACGACGACTTTTGTTGTCGGGTTATCCGAAAAACAGAGGAAACTCTATCCGTTTTTCGTTAAAAACCCGAATTATAGAACGTATCTAAATCTTTACAACAACACTTATCGAAATCCAAGTTTTCTTATAAAATAGATATAAAAGTATATTTATTTTAGTGACATTTTGGTAACTTATAAACTGAAATTATAACTTTTCGACAACACGCGAGTTACATCTTAACGAAACCCGACACATATTTAGATAACTGAAATTATCTATATTTATTCAAACATTGAAAACCCGATCGTTTTTATAACATAAATATAATAGTTAATATTTATTTCAAATATCGCGAATACGAATGTCTATTTCACACGTCAACTTTAAACGCTTTTGAGAACTAGATATAGTTGTTATATTCATTTCAAGCGTCGACGATGCGAACATTTTCGGGTGTTTTTATAACAATGGTATATTTGTTGATAGTCGTTTCAAACATCAAGTTTTTTTATATAAATATATGTATATATATTTACCTATTTCCATCCTACGAAAACGACAACGGCATGTTACCGTATCATATACAACGTTTTGAATACGTATCATTATCGACTTACGCCTTCTACACGCGACGACTAACACGGCTCCGTATATATATATTTGGTTATATATATATATACATATATATTCTAAATCACTCGGAAAACTAAGTCGTTTCCGAGACTTAGATTTATCCCGATTATAAACGGGATCAAATAACCATAGATTGGTTATTCTAATTCAAACTAACAACACCTTTGTAGAGTCGTTTATTTTAACGACTCGGTAGAGCTCGGACGCGTAGTTTAGCTACGTTTAAAATAGAAACTTATAATTATTCCTTGATTAGGAATACCTTAAGTGCACGCTAGCTAATTCACGGTCTCGGAACGACACTACGGAATCACGCTAAGCTAGCTTTGCACAGGAACGTCAAGGTGAGTTCATAACCCCCACTTTTTACTGTTTTACATTTTTATAAATGTTTTCGGGGGTGGAAAGACATGCAAGTTTTGCAAAAATAAACAACTTTTTGATGAACGAAAACTCATGTTTCTAAACCGTGTTGCGAAGGGATTTCAAGGAAACTCGAATGGTTTATGAACAATTTATACAAACATACCGGTTTTACGAAACGTGCATGATTTTCTAATGGGTACGGGCGACACAGTCGAGGTTATTCGACACAGTCGAGGGGATTCGACACAGTCGAGGTTATTCGACACAGTCGAGGTTATTCGACACAGTCGAGGGGATTCGACACAGTCGAGGTGATTCACATAGTCGAGGGGATTCGACACAGTCGAGGTGATTCACACAGTCGAGGTGATTCGACACAGTCGAGGTGATTAGACACAGTCGAGGTGATTCACACAGTCGAGGTGATTCGACACTAAAAATCGTCTACACAGGTTGAGTACTTCCTATGTCGTCGCATACGTTAATGTCCTCGCGAAACATTAACGATCAACCTGTTCATAGACGCTTTACATACCCATTTACAACACTAAAACTTTCCTATATTCATAAGATTCATTTGATGGAAACTCACAAATACCTAGATTTACAATCTTTGGTAACGTTTTTCAAATTATACCTAAGTAAGAGGACGCGCTGATCCTGCTTACAAAGGTTAGTTTGGGCTTGGCCATTCTCTCTCGTGCAATGCACAAAGACTATTGTGGGCTAGCCTCACAGTTTTTCATATATCATGCCAAGAAAATGATTTTACTATATTTTCTCAACAACTTTAAAACCGGTTATCAAAAAGATTTATTTTAAATCTTTTCAAAACAAACTATGAACTCGCTCAACTTTATGTTGACTTTTTCGCATGTTCTTTCTCAGGTTGCATTTTTAAGACTATGGAACGGTTGGAATAGGAGAACCCATGGAAATTCGAGTACCTAGCAGGCGTTCACTGTTTAGAAGTCTTAACCTTTTGCTTCCGCTGTGCAATGAACATACCAGTCCAGTCACGCCAGCTCTGATATTTCGGTGTGTGACAGATATAACCGATGAATTACCAGAAAACATTAACATCACTTTTACATCATCTGAAACTGATCATGAGTCCGAGTTAATAAAAAAGGTGGTCGATCAGGTGTTGGATAAAGATGAGGAGTCTGAGTCTGGAAATTCGAGTTCGTCGGTCAACAGTCCAAAGACATCAGTTAAACGGGCTTACAGTAAAGAATTTTTATTATCAAAAGCGAATTTGGATGACGAAACATTCGAAGTTGCATATACTTTGAATGATTCTGACAAATTATATTCTGATAAAGAATTTCCAATAAGAAGTGTTCGAATTGAAAAGATCAAAAAGGTTTTCAAAATAACAGAAATTAATACATTTCAAGAGTTCAACAACGTTTAAACAAGAAAAAAGGTTACAATTCTGGTTCTGGTTTTCAAAAGAAACCAAACCATAATGGTAATTTCAAAAAGAAAGGTCTAGGTTTTATTCCATCAGATAATGATAAAAATATGAAAATTTCTAAAACAAACACAAAATTTGTTTTAGGAGGAAGTGCTGAAGAAGAACAGAAGAAAACTTTCTGGAGACAATCAAACCAGGAGTTTCTTGCTGAAAAGAAGAGAATGGGAACTGGAGATTTTCATAGAAAGGATACTAGAACTTGTTTTAAATGCAATGAAGTTGGTCACATTGCATGGAATTGTCCGATGGATACAAAGACAAAACAGGGAGTTTCTGAAAAATTTAAAGGAAAAGTTGTTGAGAAAAATGAACCGCCAACTAAAAAATTCAAAATTTTTGAAAATTCAACTTATGAAGTTGGTGAGTGTTCAAAGAAAATTTTTTACAAAAAGAGAGCCAAAGACAACCAAAGGTGGGTTGTTAAGAAGTTGTCTGAGAATTTTGGCGATGAATCTGATTCCATAAAATCAGAGGAGCCACAGGTTGAGGTTAAAGAAGCAAACTCAGTTCCGACAATGGATGATGTGAATTTTCCACCATTGAAGGCTGAGAATTTTAAATCAAAGGTTGGTAAGGTAGAGATTTCGAATCAATTTTATTCTGAGAAGAAAGAATTTGATGTCGAGAAAGTGTTTAATGGAAACGTGAAAAATATTTTTGGGAAGATGATCGAGGGTAAGGTTCAAGGGGTTAAAGATTTTTATGCGGCAAAGAAAGCAACTTATAACCCGACTGAACAAGAATAAAATTCACTCAAGGCTGGTCAGGCTTGGGTGGACATTTTCTTTGCTTAAAAATCTTGACCTGCCGGAGCTCCAAAGTTTGTAATCGTGGAGTAGGAATCGGCATCATTCTTGATAAACATTGATTTTCTAAATGAATTTTAAAGTTGATAAATTTTTACAGGTTGGAGACTTGCTGGAGCTTCCAGGTTGGTAAGTGTGAAGCAGGAATCGGCAGTAGGTTTGTTGTATAAAAGAGGAAATGATAGTACATCAGTGGACTATCACAACAAGCTAAAGAAATGGAAAGCTAAATGTGATAAACAATCTCACTGTGGATATGCCAGTAGGTTTTTATACATTTAGTAGATTGTTTTCGAGATATAAACCTAAATTCAAACTTGCTTATCTCGTGGGGAACATTTCTTGGATATATGGGTAACCCCCGAAATCTTGTTTGAAAGGTCCCTCTTTCTGAAATACTAGGTCTTTATACTCAGTGATATCTGGGGTAATATTCCGGGACTTCTAATTTTGCGGAAGCAATGGCCTAGTCCCCGAATAATACTTTGAATTTTCTTGAAAAATAGCATCACCCTCAGAACAAAAAATGATGAAAAATTGAAAAATGCTAATCATGTGCTGTTGAAGAAAAGATTCTCAAAAGGGAACACACCTAAAGTCGAGCCGTCATCTTTCTGCTGAACGGAAGTTCTGACCTGAGCTCTCACGGTCTCGCATTTAACCCTTTTACAGATATCATCTAGGTATACTCACCTGTAAGACTGAATATTGGGATCTGGATACGGGAGTATATTCAAGTGGTGGGACACACGTATAAGTTTAAGTCCTTTAAGACACTAATCTCGTATCTCGGAATAGGTTAACTTTGTATGAAAATTTAAGTGGATCAGTATACTGATAATCTAGGTGAATTGTTTAGAACTTAAAATGAAATGAAGCTTAACGGTGTTAGTGATTTGTCTCATATACTGATATGATCCTCTTACACAAACTCACAAAAAGCTTGTTTGTAAGTATTTCTTTATTATTTTTAACACACGCAAAATCTTAGAAAAATCCAAAAAGAATGTGTTTTAGCATAAAATTAAAAAAAATCCAAAAAGTTTTTCGATAACTGGTGTTGAAGAGCTGATTTTCAAAATTCAAAGTGCTAAACATGATGACTTTTCGTGAGGGGGAGTTTGTGTTTAAAAGTTTTTAAAATGATTAAATCATTTTTCAAATAGTTCATCAGAAAGAGATCTACAAGTGGTGTCTGTGATTGTCAAATCTTAAATTCATAAAACTTATGTTTTTGGTAGAGACAATGCAGGTTTGATATTTGAGAAAAGCCAGGTTCCGATACCTGAGGATTCTGTGGTTTGAGAAAGTCAGGTTCCGATACCTGAAGATCAGAATGGATGCCAGATGACGATCCTGATTACGAGCATAACTCGAGGGGGAGTCTGCTTGCAAAAGGGGAGTCTGTAGATGAAAAGAGCCAGGTTACAATTCTAGAACTCAAGTTCACGAATTCTGATACTGCTGATGAATTTAAGGAATCAAGAGATCTGATCAAGAGAAGATAGAGCCAGAGCTAGATCCTGGAACATGCTGAGAAAGAAAGAAGTTTAATCAAGACCAAAGAGTTGACATGATGAAGACTCTCACTGAAGATTCCGTCAACATTCAAAGGGGAGTCTGTTGGTGCAGTTGTCTGTCGACTTCATCTTCGTTGAAGTCTTGCATTGCTTGTGGCACAAAGATCAAGAAATCAAGTCAAAAGCTAATTTCGCATGAATCAGGCTAATTCCGCATGAAGTGTTTCTTGGTAATTCCGCACGGAATTAACAAGTAATTCCGTGTGAATCTTAATTTCGCATGTATGTAATCTCGTTTGAGTGTAGTTCGTGCGGAATTAGATAGGCTATATATAGGAGTCATTTCGTGTCATTTGGTACGAGATTAGTTAGGTGTTTACCGATAGCGAAGCTCTGTCAAAGTGTCTACTGATCTGTAATTGCATCAGAATCAATACAAAAGACAGTTTAAGTGAAGATCTAGCCGAATTCAACTCATTATGTCTGTTTCCGCCTTTCATTCTGAGTAGAACGCCTCTGATCGACTCGGTTCGGGTCTGACAACGATCCTACAACAACAAAAAGAGCCACAAACTGCACATGCTAGGATGATTGAAGATGTAAATAAGAAAGCTTATTATGTCATCATTGATCAAGATGATGAAAAAGTGGCAGTAGGTTTTAGCTGGGACAAATACATTCCACCTGATTCAAAAGTTGTTGCTCTCATTGCTAAAGTCATTCAAGAACCTGATATGTTTTCAGAATGGATGAAAGTGTTTGCTGATAATGAGAAGAATCAAGATGAAGAGTCTGTTTCATCCGATGAAAGTTCAAAAAGAACAACGGTTTTTTATCAACACCATCTGATTATGGTTCTTCAGATACCAGTTCAGAAAAGACAATAAGTTTTGATCAAACTCCAACTGATGACAGTAGTGATGATGAGGAAGAAAAACATATTAATGTTGCAAAAACTCAACTATCTCTTGAAAGTTTTCAATTTTATTTTGCAGATCGCTTGGAGAAGTGGAAGAAGAAACGAGCAGCAAAGGAGTTGAAAAAGGAGAAAGTTGATGAACTTAAAATTACTGAGCAGGTAGTTAACAAAGAAAAGGTGGTTGAAGTTGAGAAATTTGTTGAAGTGGAGAAGATCATTGAAGTAGAAAAGATTGTGGAAGTCATCAAGCCTTGCTTAAAGTGTTTAGAATCTTACAAGCAGTGTGCAGAAAAAGATGAGAAACTGAGTGAGAAAGAGAAGATGATAGAAAAGTTACTGTTTGATCTCAACTATGTGAAAGAATCTTATGATGTGTTGAACAGAACGGTAACTGGTTTGCAAAAGACTAATTCTGAAAGAGAAGATGCACTTACCATGCTGAATGCTGTGATGATGTCGAAGCAGAAAGCTATCAATTTCTATATTGAAGAAAGTACAAAGTGGAAGCAAGACTTGGAAACTGAAAGGATAGAAAGTCAACAGTCCAAAGACGTCGGTTAAATGGGCTTACAGTAAAGATTTTTTGTTATCAAAATCGAATTTGGATGATGAAACATTCGAAGTTGCATATACTTTGAATGATTCTGACAAATTATATTCTGATAAAGAATTTCCAATAAGAAGTGTTAAATTTGAAATGATCAAAAAGGTTTTCAAAATGACAGAAATTAATATTTCTGAAATAAAAGATTTAAATCTTTTTGAAAAACCTAAAAAATACACTTCAAGAGTTCAACAGCGATTAAACAAGAAAAAATGTTACAATTCTGGTTCTAGTTTTCATAAGAAACCAAACCATAAGGGTAATTTGAAAAAGAAAGGTTTAGGTTTTATTCCATCAGAAAATGATAAAAATATGAAAATTTCTAAAACGAAAACAAAATTTGTTTCAGGAGGAAGTGCTGTAGAAGAACAGAAGAAACCTTTCTGGAGACAATCAAACCAAGAGTTTCTCGCTGAGAGGAAAGGGACTGGAGTTTTTCATAGAAAGGAGATAAGAACCTGTTACAAATGCAATGAAGTTGGTCATATTGCATGGAACTGTTCTCAAGAAACAAAAACAAAACAGGGAGTCTCTGAAAAACTCAAAGAAAAAGTTGTCGATGTTGAACCACCAACTGAAAAGTTCAAAATTTTTGAAAATTCAACCTATTAAGTTGGTGAGTGTTCAAAAGGATTTTTTTTATAAAAAGAGAGCCAAAGACAACCAATTGTGGGTTGTTAAGAAGTTTGATGTAAAAACTGGCGATGAATCTGATTCCACAAAGCCAGACGAGCCACAGGTTGAGGTTAAAGAAGAAAACTCAGTACCTCCAGTGGATGATGCGAATTTTCCACCATTGAAGGCTGAGAATTTTAAATCAAAGGTTGGTAAGTTTGAGATCTCGAATCAATTCTATTCAGAGAAGAAAGAATTTGATGTCGAGAAAGCGTTTAATGGGCAATGTGAAAAAGATTTTTGGAAAAATGGTTGAGGGTAAAGTTCAAGGGGTTAAAGATTTTTATGCTACAAAGAAAGCAACTTATAACCCGACTCAATCAGAGTTAAGATCACTCAAGGCTGGTCAGGCTTAGGTGGACATTTTCTTTACTTGAAAAACTTGACTTGCCAGAGTTCCCAAGTTGGTAATCGTGGAACATGAATCGACATCTTTCTTAAAAATTGTGTTTAAATGTGGTTAAGTGTGACTTGCCGGAGCTTCCAGGTTGGTAAGTGTGAAGCAGGAATCGGCATCTTTATTGGTAAAATGAATTTGTGTAGATGTTTTATTCTTACAACTGGTACAGAGGTTTGCTCTTATTAGTGATTCGTCAAGGTCATTAAGTTGAACTTGATGTAATCTTTATACATGTGATATTTAAAAAAAAACAAAGTGATGATCTTATCCCCGAACCTACAAGTGATCGGTAAAATCAACAAAACTTATTTTCCGGAAAAACCATTTTGATTAAAACAAACTTAAGTGTTTTGAAATCTAAATGGGAAAATAGTTTGTTGAAAGGGGGAGTTCTGATTGTTTATGCCAAGTGGATGGCGAATTGAAGCGATTCACAACAGTTGTCAATTTACTTGTACAGTTTGTTTTCAAATTTCTTTAAATGTGTTTGCATTTTAGGGGGAGTAAAAATTTCAGAAAATTCAAAAACATTAGAAAATTTGAAAAAAGTCAAAAAACATGATAAAATTCAAAATGAGTTTTGTTGTATAAAGAGGAAATGATAGTACATCAGTGGACTATCACAACACGCTAAAGAAATGGAAAGTATAAATGTGATAAACAATCTCACTGCGGATGTGCCAGTAGATTTTTGTACATTTAGTAGATTGTTTTCGAGATATAAACCTAAATTTCAAACTTGCTTATCTCGTGGGGAACATTTCTTGGATATATGGGTAACCCACGAAATCTTGTTTGAAAGGTCCCTTTTTCTGAAATACTAGGTCTTTATACTCAGTGATATCTGGGGTATTATCCCGGGACTTCTGATTTTGCGGAAGCAATGGCCTAGTCCCCGAATAATACTTTGCATTTGCTTGAAATAAGCACAGCCCTCAGTACAAAAAATGATGAAACATTGAAAAATGCTAATCATGTGCTGTTGAAGAAAAGATTCTCTAAAGGGAACACACCTAAAGTCGAACCGTCATCTCTCTGCTGAACGGAAGTTCTGACCTGAGCTCTCACGGTTTCGCATTTAACCCTTTAACAGATATCATCTAGGTATACGCACCTGTAAGACTGAATATTGGGATCTGGATACGGGAGTATATTCAAGTGGTGGGACACGCGAATAAGTTTAAGTGCTTAAAACATTAATCTCGTATCTCGAAATAGTTGAACTTTGTTTGAAAATTTAAGTGGATCAGTATACTGACAATCTAAGTGAATTGTTTAGAACTTAAAATGAAATAAAGCTTAACGGTGTTGGTGATATGTCTCATAAACTGATATGATCCTCTTACACAAACTCACAAAAATATTGTCTGTAAATATTTCTTTACTATATTTCATCTATATCAAAAATCCAAAAAGATTTTCAGTGTGTTTTAGCTTAATCTTTTAAAAATAATTCAAAAAGATTTTCGACAACTGGTGTTGAAGAGTTGATTTTCAAAATTCCAAGTGCTAAACATGATGACATTTCGTGAGGGAGAGTTTTTATTTAAAAGTTTTTAAAATGATTAAATCATTCTTTCAAGTGGTTCATGAGAAAGAAATCTACAAGTGGTGTCTGTGATTGTTAAATCCTAAAATTGTAAAACTTATGTTTGTGGTAGAGACAATGCAGGTTTGAAATTTGAGAAGAGCCAGGTTCCGATACCTGAAGACTCTGTGGTTAGATAAAGCCAGGTTCCAATACCTGAAGATCAGAATGGATGCCAGGTGACGATCCTGATTACGAGCATAACTCGAGGGGGAGTCTGCTTGCAAAAGGGGAGCCTGTGGATGCAAAGAGCCAGGTTACGATTCTGGAACTCAAGTTCACGCAAGCTGATGATGCTGATGAACTTAAGGAATCTAGAGATCTGATCAAGAGAATTGGAGAGAAGATAGAGCCAAGTTTCAGATCCTGATGAAAAGAAAGGAGAAAAGATTGATGTTTTACACAGTCAGATACTTCAGAGAGAACAGACAGACTGATAAAGACTGAAGATGCGAAGACTCGACACTTTAGATTCGTCAACATCTGAGGGGGAGTCTGTTAGTGCATACGTCTGCTGACTTCATCTTAGTTCGAGTCTTAGATCAGATCTGACATACCAAGGCACGAAGATCGAGAAATCAAGATCAAAGCTAATTTCGCATGAAAGGGGTAATTCCGCACGAAATTACCATCTGGTAATTTCGCACGGAATTAACTAATTTCGTATGAGTTGTAATTTCGCATGTACTGTATTATCGTTTGAGTATGTTTCATGCGAAATTAGTCAGATCTATAAATAGGGTTAATATCGTGTCATTTGGTACGAAATTACTTTGTAATTGTTACCAGATCAATAGAAAGACAGTTAAAAGTGTATATCTAGCTGAAATCAACTCATCATGTCTGTTTCCACCTTTCATTTTGAGTAGAACGCCTCTGATCGACTCGTTTCGGGTCCGACAACGATCCTAAAGATTGTAAAAGTTTTTATCAAACAAACACCATGCTTGGCTAATCTCTTACATCACTTGGTGAAGACAAAGTCCTTTATGTATTTCTTTTGATTTCCAAGCTTTGGTTTACCTTTTAATTAGGTTTGTATTAATGACTTTAATAACTAGTTTTTTATATTGAAAGTTAACTTTATCCTATCATCTCTTCATGTTTTGTTGATTCACTCATACGTGTCTTTGCGGTCTCTATAAAGCGCATTAACTGCTTGGAAGGGGGTTAGCAGGGTGGTTTGGGTAAAGTTCTTGCCTCGTTCAGTGTATAGATCCTGCGAGAACTTGATTCAAGCTTATTAGGACTTCCTTTGAGGCATGTAGCATCAAATCAGGGGAAGTAAGAACGACTTGAATCTTTTATAAATAAACTACTATTAAAACTTTAAACGAGCCTTGCGGGACTGTATCCCTGCTGACTTAGACCAATATGGCCAAGGGTACCATTGCCTCCAAAATAGGGACATGCCACATGCTACATAAACCCATTGTTTTCCTGTGATGATTACCTTAAGATAGGCGGGAGCAAAAACAATAACTACCATACCCCTGAATGCCATCAACCCTCTTTTCAAACTTACATAACTACAGAAGACCTTTGTCAAATAGAAAAGAGGATTCTCCAAGAACTCAAAGAAATAAAATCCATGATGAAGGCACGATATCCATCCATGGATGATAAAGAGGGAGAAAAGTCGATGGAGACACATTCAGAGGATGCCAACACCAAGCTCTTCGCATCTACCCCAAACCCTTGTGAAAACGAAAGCGATAATCGTCCCTGTATCGACAACACAATGAAGGACTCATCAGCGACCCACGCCAATGACTTTATAGATCAGAGCGAGTCGACTCACACCTCTTTTAACAAGAGTTAGGATAAGGAAAATAAAGGTTGGTTCTGCCCACCTATTCTAGCTTAGGTTTCTTCCTTTCTGATAACCTCTTGCGTTTTCGTATCCCGCACAAGAACCTAAACGACACTTCGGTGTTGTCTCGACCAGTAAAGAACCTCATGTTAATAAAATAATCCTTAAAAACTAGACAAAACTTAATAATCCCTAAACAGACACGGGGTCGTGCACATCACACACGGGGTCGTGCCTCATCTGCTCTCCACACATGGGGCATGTTAGATAAACACGGGGTCATGCCTCTCGTACTAATCCAACATGAGGCCGTGCCTCCTTTGACATAGCCCGTGCTCACTAACGGACAACATTCTCTGACTCGTTACAGACAACACGAGGCCGTGCTTCCTAGACACGGGGTCGTGTTAACATGCTGTCACTTTCTATAAAGCCAGCCACAAGGAGAATGTTTGGACCCATTCCTAAAAGACCAAGATCCTTCCAGATCTCACAAACATAACAAAAAGGTATGTTCTTAAAAAGGTTTCCTTAAACCTTCTTGCCTTTACCACTTTTAGTCATGATCTTCTTCTTCAACTTCCAACAACCTCCAATGAAACTTCAAGCTTCAATTGTGGGATGAAAAGCATGATTTTTAGCCCAAACTTTTGCAAAACCACTATTTCATAACATTATTTTAAGTTATTTACGTCTATAAGAAACCAAAAATTGTAACTTAATATAAGAGATATTGGGCTAAAATATCAGCACTGTTGGAACAACACAGGGCCGTGACTTACAGGCACATGGCTGTGTGACTTGTCTGCAAATCCAAAATCTAATGGTTTGTCTTGTTCAAACTAGTATGTCAAGCGAGCAGAGTGGTACTTCGTCACCAAGCTCCCGAAACAACCGAAGAGGAAGAAGGCTCTCACTCGAGGCCACCCTAGTCCACTACGTTTGCGCACTACGAGAATCCATCAAGGAGAAGACGACGGTGGAGGAGGTCCTCCTAGACCGAGTGAACTACCTCACACTAGCTTTGGAAAGTAGCTTTAGGGAAATCAACCTAGTCTACCAAACGTTGAATTTTGGTCGTACCCCCTATGGATCTAATCCTCCCCCAAGATGATTGGAACCTCGCTCATGAGATTGTTAACCCTACCGGGTGGGATGAAATACCCATGAAACCTCCCGTAGGCCCCGTTTATGAGGTTCTGGTGGCCGCTGCTCCTCTCCCGCAAGAGGACATTGATGATGAGCCTTTCATCTTCCTACCTAGGGATATTGAGGAGATGCTCAACGATCTTTGAAGGGGGCACAACCGAAAATAGCTCAAAGCCCTTGCCAACCGAAAACTAGTTTTGGGTTTTTGTCGATCTTTTATTGTTCTATATATCTACTTAAATCTATATCTCTAGTTTGTATTTTCATTTTTATCCTTTCTAGTTGTAACCGGATGATGAATGGTTTTAATGGCATGATATTTGGTATTTTAAAACTTGTGGAATGGTGTGAAAATATGAAATGACGTTGAAAGAGAACCCCATGCATGTAAACAGAAGTCTCCCAACTCAAAATCTTCATTACAGTAAGTGCAGCACGGGGTCGTATAAGGTAAGCACACCACCATGCCTCAAGTCTGCAGAAAACAATTTTGTTCTGGAACTGTCACACGGGGTCGTGTCTCTTAGGCGCGCCCCTGTGTTCGTCTTCTGAAAAATTTTCATTACTGACACTTTTTACGCGGGGCCATGTCTACCTAGCACGCCCCTGTGTCTACCTTCTAAAATTTTCACAAAAGTCATGATACTGACACTTTTCACATGGAGGTATGCCCCCCCCCCACCCCCCAAGCACACCCCCGTGTCCAGTATCTGATTTTTGAAATTTTTTTTGTTTTTAACCCACATTTACACATTTAATCAAATCTAACTCATTTTGGACACATTGAGGACAATGTGTAATTTAAGTGTATGTGTGTGTGTGTGGGGGGGGGGGGGGGCTTGAATTTGTTTATCCTAAAACAAGCCTTACATAAAACTCTACTTGGAACCTCTAAAACACACCAAATCTTTTTCAAAACAATTTTTTTCTTTATTTTGTATTGTTTTCGGTTTAAGTGAGAAAACCAAGTTCTAAAATTTTGTTTTTACAAATACACAACAAATATCGCCCTTATAAAAAGAACCATATAAGGAAAATTTATAAAAAGGCATGACAATCTTTTTAAAATTTGATTGTATATATATTTTCACACTTTTACCATTTCCCACAAATCGTGAGTTTTGAGCCTTTACCGAGCATTCAATATCATATCTTTACTAAATGCCCACTTTTCATTTCTTGTATGATAGCCCATACGGTTCTTACAAATCTAGAACTTGACAAGACAATACATTCTCGGTCCTTACCGACTAATCCATGTAAGTAAATGATTGAGGCATTAGGACTATAAAACCCTTTTTCGTTTCAACCTTATTTTTTTTAATCTCCCCACCAAAAACAAAATCCACTAGTTAACCCCTTTGAGCCTAAAACCCTTTTGTTTCGAAACCCGCAAGATACAAAATTTTGCATAAATCACCCATCACCCGAAACCTTTTTATTTTTACACTATTTGTTTTAGTAAAAGTCGGTTGTTTTGAAAAATAATAAAAATGTGACTTTCTCTCTCTTGTGAATACTCTATTTAAAAAAAAATCACTAGTTGCTTGAAATAAATTAAGCAAAATTATTGCTTATAAGCCTTTAGTTTATATCTTAGCCACAAATAAATAAATTTTCAAAAGAAACTGACATTTTACACCTTTAGCGACTTTTCAAATAAAACTACCCTACCCTTAGCCAAAACCTACCCTTTGTAAAAGTCCTCTTGAGATTTACAAAGATTATGTCAAAAATGAGGAGGTTTGATTACTTGTCAATCATATGGTAGGAGTAAGTTCCATATCGGGATCGAGAGTTTCACTTATACATTTTCGACCGAGTGTTTAGTGATCACTTGTGAGGTGTGTGAATTTATATATAGCTTACTGAAATTTTAAAGGTCATGTTATGCCTAAAAATATTTATTTTTCTTAAAAAGAGTTCTAAATAAATCATGACGAATAGAATTGTAAATAAAATAAAACCAAGAATAAAAAAGAACTTGGATTCCTGAAACTCTAAAACAAGACCTAAAAAACTTCTTCTCTACCTATTCCATTTGGGTGTGTAAGCAACATTAAAGAGTTTTGCTTGAGGACAAGTAAAGATTCAAGTTTGGAGGTATTTGATATGCACCAAATGCAACATATAACTTATATCAAATAAGGTATAAAATCAACCCTTTTATGTACCAATGTTGGAAAAAGTGTGTTTCTTTGTATACTTTTGATTTTCAAGAATAAAAGAGCTCAAATGTACAAAAGGAACAAATTAACGACAAAAACCAACATAAATGCAGAAGAAGAGAAGTTGATACATCATACCGACCCTCCGAGCTTCACCTCAAGTCCAAAAACAACAAATCAGAAGACAAGCACGCGGTCGTGACACCAAGGCATGGGGCCGTGCCCCACTCAAGATTTCGTGAAGAAAAAGAAAAATAGAAGCTGACACGAGACACAGGGCCGTGTCCCATGGACACAGGCCATGGTCAACTCCCAGATATGCAGATTCTTGGATAGTACAACAAGTACAAAGACCACGGGTCGTCACTGTCTCAATGGTTGGTTCGAAGAGATAGCAAGGTGGCAATCATTTTTGAAACATGATCATCCACCTCATTCAGCTTTTGTCAGTACAACAGTAGTCGTGTTGCACACTCGCAAGCCGCAATATCGGTGAAGCTGTGTGTAAGGCCTTGCGTCCCTGAACTTTCAACTATTGGCAAGTCTAGTCCTTATACTATTTGAAACTTAACTATGTTAGACTATTTTTGAAACTTTATGATACTTGAATCTTATGAAACTTTGAATCTAGACTCTTTCATACTTTGAAACTTGACTCTTGATGCTTGATGCTTGTGAATCTTGATTCTTGGTGAAACTTGATACTTGATACTTGAATCTTGATACTAGACACTTGATACTTGACTCTTGATACTATTGAATGACACTCTTAATACTTATGGAACAAGAAACTTTGAGACTTTGATTTAAACGAGAAACTTGAAACTTGACACTTACTAGTTAGCTTTTGTAGACTTGAAACATGGAAACATTTGCGTTAGTTATATAATCTTGTCAGGATATTACACAATAATACGCAACACAACTCTTAATCTGACTCACAAAACGAACCTAAGTCGGAAAACTAGCCAAACGGATTGGACTGTCCGAACGGACATCCGATTGGATGACCATCCGATCGGGTGACAATCCGATCGGATAGCCGTTCGACCGAATGGCCGTCCGATCCAACGAGAATTTGCACCGCATGTTTCCCTCTACACTATAAATACCCCTATCACATCACTTGATGTGACAGGCTCATCCGACCATTGACTCTCAGCTCGTTCTAAGGCACATTTCCTTCGATTCCAAGCAATTCTTGTAAGTTTTCCACTTGATTCTTGTACAACCTTCATCATTACACATTATCTCATCAAAATTTGCTTCAAACTTTACATTTTCACCGTGAAATCTCTCGATTTGGACTCTTGAAGGTGACATCATTACTGTTTGCTTATGTCACTGGTGAGGTGATATCATCTTGTCAAGGATGGTACAGATCTTAGAGGTTTCTATGCAATTTTAACATGAATCTTGGTGAATTTATACTTTTTCTTAAACAAAATTCGATCTTTCCCTAATTTTCTTAAAAGTCCCACTCAAACCCGGTGGAATCTGAGACCAAACAGGCTGTAGACTTGTTCCTTAGTCTATAGTCGGTTGGAAAACGGATTTACACCGGAAAGATGGTCGATTTACGGGTCAGATATGAAACATCGACAAGAGCAGTCGCCCTGATCGAACGGGGTGATGCCCACCCAATCAGACGAGCTGAACCTTGGTGACTTTCCGTTATCTTGATACGTTGTCATGCCGTCTCCACTAAATTCAAACTTAGAAGTTTTACAAAAGCTTCAAAGGAACAAGATCACTACAGTCGAATGACCGTCCGATCGGACGATCATCCGATCGAACGACCATCCGACCGAACGACCTGTTCCCTATAGCCTTCAACACTTAAACTATTTGAATCGGGTTTTGAACTATTAAACTTTCACCCGGATAGTCATCCGATCGAACGGTCATCCGTCCAGATGACCATCTGATCAAACGACTTGGATTTACACTAAAACGAAAACTTCAAATGTTTGGAAACATTTTGCAAACATACTACTGATCGGACGACCGTCCGATCGGATGGGTCCCATCTGGGGCGAATGGTCATCCGACCGGATGACCATCCGATCAGGGAGTCTGTCAGACACTTTCATTCGACACTTGCACAATTCGACTCTCTGTTCAACGCTCATACTGTTAAACTATAATCAGGCTAACTCCAGCGCTCCCTTCAATCCAATAGTCGGTATCGATACTTAGCACCCACTGTGAGTATACTCGATCCCTTTTTAGACACTTTTGGGATGCAACATGTATTCTATAAACTTGACACTTGAAACTTTTTTGGAAACTTACTCTATCTGCGTGACATGTCTATCTGCGTGAAACAGAATACTTGTGAAACTTGACACTTATATGCTATGTGACGTTTAATCCTTGTATGTGACATGTCTTAGCAATTATGGTGATATGCATATGCTATAGGTTGTAACGCCCCGCCTGCTATTCTCTTGGGTATTGCTAAGATCAAACCTCCCGTTAGACTTTGGGAAAGGCACTGAACGTTTATAGCTCCCGCTAGACTCTTGCGATTGCTATGTTAATTGCTTTGGAAATGCGTGTTACATAGGGACTGCGTTAGCTTAGCACGGTGAAACTTGTTATATGTTTCATGGCAGATACGAGTTTTTGGAACGTTTTAAACTATTATGTTACTACGTACTCAAACTTGTATACTCGCCAACATTTTTTGTTGATAGTATTTTATAGATGTTGCAGGTTGATAGTAGCTGAGGAATCAAGAAACGTGCTAGGATGCTGCCTAGAAACACATCTTAGTAAATTTAGAACTTTTGAACAACGTTTGATGATTTGTATTTGAAACTTCGTGATCGTGACTTGGTGATTGATGTTTAAACAATGTTTTGAAATTAATTAATTACTGTTGAAACAAATAGTGTTATGGAATCTCTTGAGCAATCTGAACGCTTAGTGCCGCGCCTCGATGTTTCCGCCATCGGTTGGGGTGTGACACTGTGTACTACCTGACGTCAATCCAATTTGATGACGTCAGAAAAAGGTAGACCACATCACCAGACCACCATTGAACCAAAACAATGATGAGATGCTTCAGCGTCAGCATGAACTTACTCACCGGTTCTACACGGTCAACAATGACTCTACTCAACCCACGTCAGAATTAACGATCAACCGACCGATTAATTTACATGAAGCAAGAATAAAGGCCTCGTCCTAGTATCTTCTCCAAACTGATTTCAAAAACACCCTTTCGACCATTAGTCCAGCATTCCACCCACTTGCAACTTACGTGTGGACGCAACAATGGAATGGGGAGACTTGAAGAGGAATGGTCCCATCGCACCATGCTTGGCCACGAGTGACCTTCACCCGATTCATTGCCCCTACCGACAAGGACTCACCTGCATTCGTGCAAGCACGCGCGAACCTGTTTTGCTTTCCCACTCGAGGAAAGATGAGAAGACACACCTTGTGTATGAAAATGGATGTTTTCGTCAACATACAAGGCATGTGGTAATCGCTCCGGTTACCGCACATAGCAATGTGGTCCAAACCGCATCCTATTGTCGAAACAAGTGGAACTGATACTTTGACTTCACTGACCAAACCAACAAGTGGCCTGCCCGGGCACTTACAACAGCGGTCAGCTGACCGCCCAATGAGCAGCTGTCCAGCCCGCATGCATAAAAGTTGGTAGACAGACTGACAACACCAGCAGGACGTGGCAACACCTCCGTGTGCGCCCACACTCTCGTGACCTGCACTCCTGACACACCTACAAAAGCCTACGCGTTGTCAGTCAGGTCCTAGGCCCATTTTAGCAGACCTTTGGGCCCTTCTCCTTCACTCTTCGGCTATAAATACCCATCCCGAACCAGGTTTGAGGTAACGCTAATCTACTCTCTCACAAATGCTACATAAATATTTATCTTGCTCCCAAGCGAATACATATTCTCACGCCGGAGAGTGGTAACAAGGAGCCACCCCCACCCCGACCTCCTTGTTACGAGTCACGGTGTGTTTTCGTTGTGCAGGAGACGGATTAAAGGACGACCCGACCATCGATCAAGGAAAGAAGGGATTAACCCTACTTGACGAAGCTCGACCCGTAGACTAACCATCTGGTTAACCGCTGCATCATCAGAAGTAAATTAAATGAATAAAATCATTCTAGCTTGATCGAAATTGTAATTATACGAGTTGCGATCTCATCAATTCAATAAAAATCTTTTAACTAGTCTCTGGAGGTAATAAATTAGATCCATCACGTGGGCATCGTTAAATTTTATCTATGATGATTACCATCCGTAGTTTTGAAAATTAACGTAACAATGCAACAAAAGTCCAAATTTTTAAAAAGAATATTCAGAAGAAAAATAAGTCAACGCACATACAAAGTCAAAGTTAATCGAAGGTGGACAATTATCGTTTTTTATGGGTCGTCAAAGGCCCAAAAATCATTCCTCCCGAGCCTCTTAAAATCCATTAGTTATTAGTCAAACTCAAACCAAATCTATATTAAAAAGATAAAATAATAAATTAAAACTTATAATTCATTATAAAAATGATTACACTGGATAGATATCGTAAAAATTACATAAAAATGGCAGGTAAACAGACAATAAATTACGCCACAACTCCAAAATTACATAATAAATTAATGACTCGTTTGGTTGTAAAACAAAATAGAAGTGTTCATTTGCTTCACATAAAGTGCACAAACAGTGGCGAAGCTTGAGATTTCCGACCGGGGGGTCGGAAGTCACCGGACCTAAAATTGTATCTTAAAAATTATAAAACCGGGGGGGGGGGGTATATATCTAAAAAATTATATGCGAAACGTACATACATAACACTACTGAGCGAAAAGTTCGGGGGGTCGGGCGCCCCTCCCGGCCCCTTCAAAGCTACGCCCATGTGCACAAACAACTCCAAAATATATAACTACGTCAAAAACAAAAGAGTCCATATTTATTAGGGGTTGTTTGACAACATCTGAATGGTTAAATGCTAAACCAGTAAGAGGTCTGAACCATTAAGTGCTGAACCTGTAACAGGTCTGAACCATTAAGAGTCTGTATAATACTTAACCGTTCAGAGGCAAATGTCTGACCAGTTCAGATTAGATATATTAACCATTCAGACTCTCTGTATAAATCTTAACCATTCAGAGGCAAATGTCTGAACCATTCAGACATCTGCTTATGAAACAAACAGTCTAAACCATTAAGTGCTGAACCAGTAAAATGTCTGAACCATTAAGAGACTCATTAAGAGGTAAACAAACAGCCCCTTAAACATGCTAATTTAAAACAACTCTAAATTGATTAACATCACCTTCGACCATTGTTGCCAACACTTACTCGTCACTACGCATACCCGTACCATGACCACTACCACAACTACACCATAGTCGTCGTTTGTACCACCACTTTCATGCCTCCACCAACGTCGTTCCCCTGTTTTGCTTTCACTACCAACCTCCACCACAACTGCAGTGTAGGCACCTTCATTGCCATCATTAGTACCACAACCATCACCTCCACCGTTGTCACCATCCGCACCATCCATTGCCACAATAGCTGCTTCCACCATCCTTTGCCGCCACCACCATCGTTGCCATTACCCTCAATCCCATCGTTGTTGCCTTCACCAACACTAGTACCACAACCACTAGTTGTCGTCGCTAACTCAACGACGCCACTACCATTATTCTTTTCGCCTTCACCACAATTCATGACATTGCCTGCACCTTCATCCATAGTCGCAGACATTTCCTAGACTACCATGTCACCGTCACAAACTGGCATCAGTTCCTACACCCATGTAACGCACCCACCACCGCCTTGAGCCCCCACCCACACCAGTATGACGTCGACAACCCTTACACCACCGCAAGCCAACGTATCATCTTCTAGGAGTGTTTAGTATTCGAATTGAATTCAAAAAACTCGAAAGTCGAATCGAATTCGAATTTCAAGGTTCGAATTTGGTTTTCTAAATTTTGGAATTCGACTTTACTAATCAAATTTCGTATCATTTACGAATTTATGATTTTCAGTTCAATTCGATTCGAAATTCGGATATAATTTATAAGGCTTATAAAAATTTTAATAAATTTGGGCGTACTAAATTATTTAATCAATATCAATCATCCAGCCTAACTCCATAAATTCTGGAGTCTTTTTTGCTGTGAAGTTTATAAATCATTCATTTACGAATTCTAATTGTTAATTAATCTTTTGATCACGTGTTATCAAGCGTGAACTTGTAATTTCGATGTGCCACTTTGAATGTTTTGAACCATATGTATTTTTGTTATGGTTTATTAGTTGTGTTTTTATGTTAGAAAGTTAAAGTTTTTAAAACCTTTGAAAATGAAAATAAAACAAATTGATTTTTGGTTGAATTTTAAATCCTGGACTACCATGCCCCCGCCACAAACTGGCATCACTTCCTACACCCACGTAACACACGCACCACCACCATGAGCCCTCACCCCACCCCCATTGTGACACTGACAACCCCTACACCACCGCAAGCCAACATACCACCTTCTTGGGTGTTTAGTATTCAAAACGGATTCAAAAAACTCGAAATTCGAATCGAATACGAATTTATCATTTTCAGTTTCGTTTTCTAAATTTTGGTATTCAACTTTAGTAATCAAATTCGATTTGAAATTCAAATATAATCTATAAGGCTTCTAAAAATGTTAATGAATATGGGCGTACTAACTTATTTAATCAATATCCATTAGGGTTGAGCAAATGGTACCGGGTACTGGTACTAAATTTCTCAAACTGGTTCGATTCTCGGTACCGGCATTTTGCGTTTTTGGTACTGGTTTTTTTACATCAAATATCGGTCCATACCAATACCAAACCGTATCACATTGGGTATTTTCGATACCGGTACCAATTTTTGGGGATTTTCGGTACCCGTTGTGTAACATCCGTTCCCATAATTACCGAATATGAAGATATTCGAACGTTTAAGTCTCAATTTTTTTTTTTGACATAGAACTTACAAATTCGGGTTAATTGATAACCAAATAAACTAACGAAATAAATTATTATTCATACAACACAGTCCAAACATGTTAAAAGTATTAGACTCGAGAAACTTTGTCACGCATGATCATGCTTAATATTTTCCGATAAGATATCCCTAGGGAGATAGCGGCTTAAGAGTGTTCGACTCCTCGTGTGGCTTGATCATCTGTCCGGTGCTAGCCTTGGTTTAACCTATCACAAACACAAAAAAATGATTAGTGTTTATATTTCATTTGCGTTAACAGGTCGAAAATGACAAGAAAACAATTATGCACATCTGGGAGTTGGTCGTGTGTCACGGTGGGCTCCATTTACTTGTCGCATGTCACGACAATCCTCGTGTATCGCGATGAAGGTTCACAGCTTTGTCGCGTGTCGCGGGGATCCTATTTCACAGAAAAATTTCTGCAGAAATTCTGCAGTTTTTCATCTTATTAATATTATTCCAACTTGACCCAACCTCAAGCTGGAAACTTAGGACTTTTCTCCCTTCATATTAAGGCCGAAGTTCATAATTCAAACCTGAGTTATTTAGTTTCCGAACCATTCATTCGGTTGTGTATTTTAACTCAACTCATGTCAGTTGAACCATTGAGAGATATTGAACGTACTAGCTCAAATCTCCGATTTTTCCTGACAATTCTCCTCACCCGGGATCATATTCGGCTAACTAAGTTGTTTATCCAACAACAATTTAGTTTTACATTTAGCATCGGTTCCATATTTTTACACTTGATAATCACATTTTTAATGATTTAATACTCATTCTTTACATGACTATATATTACAAGAAAACTAGTAAAGCATTCCAGAAATATCTGCGCTACATATTGAAGGCAAGAAACTCGACAAGGCCGTATGGAACTTGCTTAACTTTAATGTATTAGTGAAGTATTATGTAAAAGTAACATTAGAGTAATTACTAATCAACTAATTTTACAGAATTTTCATATCAGATTTGGGTTTTTAATTTGAATAAGGGGTTTTCAAGGTTAAATCTGATGGTGGTGGTATGATGGCTGCAGTGGTGGTTGTGTGATGGTTGCGGTGGGAAAGGTTGACAGTGGCAGGTGGATGTGTTGGGTGGTGGTAGTTAGGTCAGGTGATGGTAGGGGTGGCTAGTGGGGGTGGTGGTGAGTGCGTGAGAGAGATGGAAGAAATATAGGGGTAAAAAGACTAATTTTCCCTCACATGGGGTTCACTTGTTCGGATTTAAATATGAAAACCAATTGAGTTAGGGTCAAAAAAAAAAAAAAAAACGTAACATACAAGGGTATGCAAACATCAATTACGTTTTTTTGTACTTTTTTAAGGTAAATAATATAGTTTGCAATCTGGTGTCATCTATAACAACCCTCCAAAATAATTTTCGACACCCCTGATATATTTAAAATATACCAATATGTCCTAAAATATACCCCGAATACGAAAACGGACCCCGAATACCTTTATTTTTATTAAAATTAAATAAAAAAATTTAACCCACGCTCGCGGGCCGCGAACGTGCTGGCGGTGACCTACGCGGGCCGCGACAGCTCGGAGTCAGGGCGAGCCCCTGAGCCGCCACGTGTCACCACTCGTGTCAAGCCTAGTGGTGAGTCAGCCAAGCTAGGGCCTACCCTCGCTGGCCTTGCGGGCCGCGAAGACCCTGGCCTAAGCTTACGCGGGGCGCGACGGAAGGCGAGGAGACACTATAAATAGAGGCAATCAGCTTCAGTCTCAACTCGCTCATTTTCTCGATAGCTCTCTCAATATTCTACATAGTTATTATAATCTCGGGCATAATACCCTCCTAAATAACGAAGTTCTGTCCTGTTGTAAGTATCATAACCCCGGTTACGTATTAGATACGCTGCCCGATTGATCCAGGGTTCCGTAACGGCTATCGTGGTTCTGCCCGACGTAGTCGTTGGAATGCCATCTCGGGGAGGGTATTACTAATGTAATTATTGGGTTATTATACTAACGCGTGTGCATTTGTTTAATTTATAGATAATCACCAGGAAATCCTTAAAGAAAACCTAAGACAACAATGTGAGTAATCTCCTTTTTGTAAACCTTTTTGCAAACTGTTTTACAAAACCTTTATTTATTTTAAATTATAATTAGCAGTGATTGAGTCTTTGTAATTCTTCAATTACTGCCGGTATGTTGGGGTTTTGTATACAAAATGTGGAACACGTTACCATTGGACAAAGAGTTAGCCACTAAAGAAACACTGAACTGATTAAGGTTACTAATCAGTTTGGTTTATGTTCCTATCATTGTGGTTAATCTTCTAATGAGTATTTGAGCTCCGACTTGATGTGTGATCCTGCAAAACAGAACGCCGTTACTCGTTAAGAGGGGAATGTGGGGGTTTCCCTCTTAACTAGGCTCCGGCGTGAGAATAAGCGACTGTTTTGAGAGTAATTAAGTGCTAAGAGTGAGAGTAGAGGGAATGTGATCCTTTAACCTGTGGAATGAGGTCTCTATTTATAGCCGGAGAGGTGTAAGAGGATATGGGCTGATGGGCCTTGGGCCGGAAATGGACAGCGTAGCGGATATGCTCCTTGCCTTGCTGGTGCCGACCGTTTAGTGGCTTCTAGAAGCTCTTTGGTGCTGGCGCACTTTGATTGGAGCCACGTGTCATTGTTGTCGGCCCTGCTGTCTTTCTGCCATCAGCAGACAAGTGGAGATCGTG
The DNA here is from genome assembly GCF_002127325.2 of Helianthus annuus. Lineage (NCBI taxonomy): Eukaryota > Viridiplantae > Streptophyta > Magnoliopsida > Asterales > Asteraceae > Helianthus > Helianthus annuus. The sequence goes on along the minus strand of NC_035443.2, from coordinate 77,861,438 downwards.
GGACAGTTGTCTCCGTCCCCTGATTCGTGCCACGTAGGCGTCCTTATGTACTTATCGTCAGGCGATCGTGGCGCACGATTGACCAGACCCTGCTGGACGTTCATTGGCTCTTTTCACTGCCACTTGTACCTTGTGTACCACTGGAGGTAGCCTTGCGCTTCCCTCCTGTGTGGTTCTTGTTGGGCATGTAACTAACCCGCGCGTGATTAGTATGCCCATGTGTTCCCATATTTTATGCTAAGTGCTGCTATCTGGGTTTCTTGAGGATCGGACCTCGCGCGAGTTTCTCAGTAAGAGGTTTATTAAAATAAGGAGTATGGTCTCAAGCGCAACCACACGGGGGTTTGCGCGGCTTTTTGGGACCATACCCCTTCAAGTCCCCCCAGTCCAGTGCTGCACCATGCGCAACGCAAGTGGTTGGAGCTCTGGACTTGGAAAAATAAAAGAAGGGGAATGCTCTCTGGAATTTGGTTGGTGTGGCGCGTTGTAAAATTGTTGTTTTCAACTGCGCAGCTTACCCAGGCAGGTTCCAAGTGGTTCCTTGGGTATCTGATCGGGCGCGAGGTGTTGCTGAGGTGATGTTAGCTTGCGCGACCCTGGTAACTTTTCACTGAAGTTACTTGTAATTTTATGGCGGGAAACTTCGAAAGTTGAACTCTGGCAAGTTGGTGGAATAAGTCGTTGAGTGCGACGTTTGAGTTGACCCCTGGCACGGGCGTCATCATGTCGACTGCGACGGTTGCACTTCGTGTCAGGAGAGTGAGGCCCACGCGCGCGTGGTAACCGTCACCCCTGCTTTTCCGCTTGACGTGGCAATCTCTCATTGGCTAGCCTAGCGGCGAATACGGCACGCTTACCCATCGCATTAAATGCGATGGGTATATATATCTGAAGAGATGTGAGACGGTTCTCACTTCTCTCTTCCTTGCTTTCTACTTTCCTCTCCTTTCTTTGAATCTTCAAGATTTCTTCAAATCTTCAAGAGAGTTCTTCAGATCTTCAAGTTTTCTTCAAAAATTCTTGTTACAATGACTGAAGAACACCATGAGGCTGTTTCTACCGAGGAGGGTCCGGTTCCTGTCCTCAAGTGGGATCTCGGCCTATTTGAACAATTTGTTCGAGGTTTCCGGTTCCCACCGGAGTGGGATGCTCGGTACCCGGCTCCGGGCCAGACCGCCGCCGACGCACCGCCGGGTTACATTACCCTATATGAAGACTTTTTCCTTCAGGGTAACTTTAGGTTACCGGCGACTAACTTTCTGGGAAACATCTTGCACTTTTATAATTTTCACCTTTCCCAGATGAGCCCTCCTGGGATGGTTCGGGTTCGTCACTTCGAATTTCTGTGCCGATCTCATGGTATTGAGCCGACTGTCGAGAAGTTCCGGGCTTTTTATCAGTTGCAACGAACGATGGGGTTCTTCTCTTTTGCCAGCCGTGGTGCTGCAAGGAAGATCTTACTAAATCCTCCTAAGAGTTTTCACGATTGGAAACCCAAGTTTTTCTTCATTAGGGAGGAAGTGCTTCCGATTGCCATGCCGTTCAGGGACTGGACTGAGGCTGTTTTGAAGGAGGATCTTCCAATCCCCAAGCAAGCGCTGTGGTATCAACAATTAACCCCTACCCCTAATCGGGTGTTTGGGGAAAATGTGTTGGTAGCTGCGCAGATGAGTGACCGGTGGTCACCCGACAGCAAAGAGGTCCCTGTCTTGAAGATTGGCGATCAGGGTTAGTGACTTTCTCCCTCTCCCTTGATTTAAGTTTGCTTTTTCTTACATAATATATTCTGACTTGTAGATGCGCAACTATATCAAGCTGCCTTTGCCACTTTTGCTGGATCAATGGGCGTGCGCCCGTTGCGCGAGGATGAAGAGAGCTGGTATGAGCAGATCAGGGGCAACTTCATGTACCCTGTTGCCGATGCATTTGCCGCGCCGCCAATTGCAACAGAAGGTGCGCTATTCCCTAAACCTCGTCCTTTGCGCTCTGTGACTCCTGCTGGAAAAGAAGTTCTTTATCTTTCCAGCGAGGAGTCTGTAGGGTCTTCAAGCGGTTCGTGGTCTAATATATTTGCAGGTGTGTTGCGCGACCTGGGGATTGACCCAGAAGAGAAGAAGAAAAAACCCCTGAAGAAGAAGAAAACAGTTAAAACGGACTTGGAGGTGACCAGCAAGGGGGCTGGTATTCGCGCAACCGCTGCTGCTGTTAAAGGTACTCTTCGCCTTCGACAGAGTGACTTAGACGATTATGTGATAATAAGTGACTCACTTGAAGGCTTGTCGCGCACAGCTGATATAAAGACTAGAGCGGGTAGCTCGAAAAGCTCTGGAAGCGCGGGTTCTCGTAACCCTGATGCTGGCGCGACCCCATCAGTCCATGAAGAAGAGGCAACCGAAGAAGAAGAGGATGTTGCTGCCCGGTTGGTCACCAGAAAGAGAGTGAGGAGCGAGACCACAGCTGGTGTGGGCTCTGCCCCGGGTGTTGACGTGCTTCCCTTGGTTGGGAAGACGAGCAAACTACGCTCTCTGTACAAGTTCTCTCCTGGTAAGCTCCTGATTTCTCTCCCTTTAGTTATCTTCCGTAATTATTTGTTTTATTTCCGCAGAGATCAAGAAGAAGACCCCTGAGAAGGGTGTCAAGTTCACTGAGCCAGAACCGAAGAGGCCGAAAATTACTATCAAGTCATCTCAGGCTGCTGGTGTTGATACTGACAAGGAGAAAAATGTTGCTGAGCGGGATGCTGCAAAGGCTGTCGAGGCGCAGCGAAAGGCTGAGGAACGTCAGGAGGAAGAGAAAAAGAAGAAGGCTGAGGAAGATAGGAAGAGAAGGGCTGAGGAAGAGAGAAGGAAGGCTGAGGAGGAGAGAAGGAAAAAGGCTGAGGAGGAGAGATCCGAAGAGGCGGAGAAGAAGAGAGCCTTGGAGAAAGAGCAGGAGCAGAAACAGGCTATGGAACAGCCTGTCAATGTTCAAGGGTTGGAGAGGAGGCAAGGGTCTGAAGTCGTCAAACCTACCCACCCTGCGCATGCTGAGGCTCATGACCGTTCAAAGATACATACTTCCAAGGGGTCGAGTCGGTATACCTCTAGTGGTGCGAGCTCTGGTGGGGCTGGTGGCTATAACCCACACGTCATTGGGGCGAAGGACACCGTTGGTGATATATATTATAAGAGTTATACCGAGGAAGAACGCGGTGATGCCCCTCACCAAGCTCCCTGGAGTTTGAAGCAGAAGGACACATTTCAGGAATTCGGGCCCTGCCGTGATTGGTTCTTGAACTCGTTTACTCCTGGATAGGTTAACCGGCAGAGGGCGAAGACCCATGAAATGTTGTATAGAACTTTCGTGCTTGGAGAAGCGAATGCTCGTGCCGCCAACCATCAGATTGTTCGCGAGTGGCGAACGATGGTTAGGGAGCGGGCAGACTGGGAGGGTTATCGCGAGCGGATGTTAAAGCGTATCGCTGAGTTTGAGAAGTCCAAGGCCATCTTTGATGAGGAGAAAGCCAAGTTTGATGCAGACAAGAAGGCCGAGGAATGGGGGCGCGAGGGCCTTAAGAATAAGCTTCAAGCTGCTGAGCAACAACTGGCCAAGGAGAAGGCCGAGTTCAAGCGTATCTGCGAGATGGATAATGAGCGCGCCTACGCGGCTCGTAATAAGATTGTTGATCTGGAAGCTAAAGTTGCTGAGTTGACCTCGAAAGTTGAAGATGCGCAGGCTGAGAAGGCTGCCAAGCAGCAGATGGAGGTTAGTTTACCACTTTACTTTTCCTTGCTATGTTGTTTATAAAATAGCTTAAAACTTGTCGCTTTTCAGGCTGAGTTGGCTGAGACAAAGGTGCAATTATCCAGCAAGGATAAAGATCTCCATGCCAAGGATGTTGAGATCGCTGAGCTTAACCGCCGTCTGAATGATCAGATTGCCAGATGCGAGTCCTTGGAGATCGATCTCGAGGCGGAGAGGGTTAAGGTTGCCACTGCTGAAGAGGCACGTGCTGTCAGCGCTGCCGCTCTTAATGTGGCTCAAACCAACTACTCAGAGGCCCAAGGCATTGTTGACACGCTTGTGTCTGAGGCTGAATGGATGCGCACTCGTGGAGTAGTGCTGGTTAGTTTGTACTTGCCTAGTTTTGCATGCCTGATTTGCTAGCTGGTCCTAATATGTGGTTCCCGTTATAGGTTGCCAACTCCATCCTCAATGCTGGCGAGCTGGATCGCGCTGTAGCTGCTCTTACGGATTCTGCTCGCGCAGTGGGTCATCGAGGGGGCTATCTGGAATGTGCCCAACACGTTGAGGAGATGCTAGGACAAGAGTTTGATGCGAGCCATTGCTCGGTGACCGACCAGGCTAATGCTGCGCTTACGCGTGCTGAGGATGCTTATGACAACCTTAGTATGCCTGTGATGGATTTGGTCATGGAAGCTTTAAAGAAAGACGACTGGTGTCAGCGTCTTAAGGCCATTCTTGATCCCCCAGTGACTGTGGAGTTATCGGATGAGGAGGAAACAGCTGGCGATGGTGGTGGAAATGGCGATGGCGATGGAAATGATGGTGATGATGGAACTGATAATGATGGCGATGATGATGGAAATCAACATGATGAACTAGGATAGGTGTTGATAGGCTTTGTGCCTTGTAATTTTTTTTTTTGCATTTTGATTGTACAATGCTGCGTTGTTGCGCATGTTTTATATGACATTAATTGTGTTTGTTCATTCCCGTTAAAATTATTGCACTGTTGTCAAAAACTTAGGTTAAATTAGCTCGAATAAACGGAAGTCTCTTCAAGTAAACGGAACTGCCTGGTCTCGCGCGTTGTTCGCGGAGGACCTTGGAGGCGGTCTTTTGATAATTTCTAAGTTGCTGGAGTGTTTTCGCGCTAATCAGAAGTTTAACAAGCATTTGTAACGAAAGAAGTAATAGAAAACATGTCGTATGCTTTCATTAATTCGGAAACGGGCGCTTAGGCCAATCATACATTAATTGCAAACGACGTATAGCCATCATAGGAACGTAAAGAGGCGCATGGCCGAAGTAAGTTACATATAGCATTTGCGCAGTTGTTGCGCATTCCATGTTCGCGGTAGGATGTAGCCATCTAGGGTGCGTAACTTGTAAGCCCCTTTGCCTAGCACTTCGTGGATCAGATATGGGCCTTCCCATTTGGGTGCTAACTTTCCTGGACGTTCCGCATTTGACGCTTCATTATCTCGGAAGACGTATTCTCCTGGAGTGAAGGTACAAATGCGGACTCTTGTGTTGTAGTACCTTTCCAGTTGGGTCTTGTATTTGGCTTCCCTGATTCGCGCGATTTCGCGCCTTTCTTCCAACAAGTCCAAGTCAAGGCATCTCTCCGCTTCATTGTCGATTGCGTTGACCGCTGTCAAGCGTGGGGAGGGTAGGTCGACTTTTGCCGGGATAACTGCCTCTGAGCCATACACTAAGCTAAAAGGGGTTTCGCCGGTACTAGTTTTTGGCATGGTTCGATGAGCCCACAAGATGCTCGGGAGCTCATCTACCCAACCTCTTCGCCTTGTGCCCAGTCGGGCCTTTATCCCCTCGACAATGCACTTGTTCACGCTTTCCACTTGTCCGTTGCCTTGAGGGTGCGCAACGGATGTGAAAGTGTGTTCTATTTTCATCTCCTTCATCCACTTCTGAAGGTCTTCTGGCGCAAAGTTGGTGCCATTATCGGTTACAATCTTGAGCGGGAGGCCAAATCTGCATATGATGTGCTCCCAAATGAACTTGCGCACCATCATAGCTGTAGTTGACGCGAGGGCTTTGGCTTCCACCCATTTTGTGAAGTAATCGACGACTACTATGATGAATTTGACGGCGCCAGGAGCCTCTGGGAAGGGTCCCACCATGTCGATTCCCCACTGCTGGAAAGGCCATGCAGTAGATACAGGGATAAGGTCGTTCTTGGGGCGCAGGGTTTTTGGAGAATGTCGCTGACAGGAGTCATATTTGCGGATCTCCTTCAGGGCATCGATATGCATCCCTGGCCAGTAATATCCGGCGCTCATGATCTTCGCGACAACCATGCGCGGTCCTGCATGGATGCGACAGATCCCTTCGTGGATTTCCCCGCCATTCATTTCATATTGCAGGGCCTTGTTTTGAATCTTCCTTGCCTCTGCTTTGTTTTCAGGGAGTATCCCCTCTTGCAAATACTGGATTATGGGGGTCATCCAGGATGGCTGTCCCACCTCAATCGCGTTCACTTGGCGCAAAAGTACTGATGGATTTTTGAGTACTTCTATTCTTACGTCTTTTGCAAGGTGCTAAAAAGAAGTCGAAGCAAGTTTGCTTAAAGCATCAGCTGGTTTGTTTTCCGAGCGATTGATGTGGATAACTTTGTGAGATTTGAATTGTTGAAGCAATTCTTTTGCCTGTTCCAGATATAGGGCCATGACTTCGCCCATTGCATCGTATATGCCATTCACTTGGCTGGCTATCAGGAGTGAGTCGACATGTGCTCGTAAGCTTTTGGCTCCCATTTTGATGGCGAGGCGTAAGCCTGCCAGAAATGCTTCATACTCCGCCTCGTTGTTGGTGTTTTTAAAGTCCAACTTGATGGCGTAAGTAAATTCATGATTCTCGGGGCTCACCAGGCGCAATCCTGCTCCTGCGCCATCTTCATTGGATGCTCCATCCGTATAAAGCATCCAAGTCTCATCAGTCACGTCTTTCTCAGGAGTCTCTATCAGCTCGCATTCTTTGATTTTATCGGCCGGCACTTCTGTGATGAAGTCGGCTAGGACTTGGCCTTTAATGGCTGGACGTGGCTTGTACAAGATGTTATGGCCTCCTAGCTCGATAGCCCATTTTGCCAGCCTGCCTGATGTCTCAGGCTTTTGTAATATCGTGCCGATGTGGAAATTGGTAAGCACCGTTATCACATGGCCTGTAAAGTATCTGCGCAGCCTTCGGGAGGCGTGTAGCAGCGCGAGGACCAATTTTTCCATCGTGGAATATCTTGTTTCCGGGTCAGTGAGTATCCTGATGACGTAATAAATTGGAGTTTGGACTCCGTTTCTCTCCACCAATAGTACCGACCCTACCGCCCTGTCTGAAGAAGACAAGTACAGTAGGATTGGTTCTTTTTCGAATGGTGCAGACAGGGTAGGGAGTTCAATCAGACACGCTTTCATTTGTTGAAAAGCTGTCTCGGCCTCAGGTGTCCACTTGAACTCCTGCTTCTTCACACAGTTGCGCAGCGTGCTAATAAAGGGGTACGACTTCGCGGCGTGATTGGAGAGAAAACGATTAAGCGCAGCCAGTCGGCCGACCAGTCGTTGCATCTTTTTGATGGTTCGCGGTGAGGACATTCGCTCTATAGCCTGTACTTTCTCTGGATTCACTTTGAAACCGCCGTTTGTGACAATGAAGCCTAGAAACTTTCCTTCTTCCATGCCAAAGGAGCATTTGGATGGATTCAGTTTCATATTTACACTGCGCAGTGAATTGAACGTTTTTTCGATGTCTTTCAACATTTGGTCCTCTTCGGGACTTTTAACCACTAAATCATCGATGTAAACTTCGATATGCTTTCCGATGTCTCCTGCGAAGGTCTTGTCCATCAACCGTTGATATGTTGCGCCAGCATTTTTTAGGCCAAACGGCATCTTTGTGTAACAAAAGATTCCAAGATCAGTTCTGAAGGATGTCTTATCTTCATCTTCGAGTTTCATCTGAACTTGATGATACCCCTTGTAGCAATCCAAAAAGCACTTCCATCTATACGGCGCTAGCGAGTCTATCTTCTTGTCGATCTCAGGCAAGGAATAGCAATCCTTTGGGCATGCCTTGTTGAGATCAGTGTAGTCTACGCACATTCGCCATCCGTCGCTTGACTTTTCAACCATCACCGGGTTCGCAACCCAACTCTGATATCGTACCTCCCGCAAGATCCCAGCTTTGAGCAACTCGCATACTTGCTCGTTCATTGCTTTCGTTTTGTCTGCTCCCAAGCTACGTCTTCTTTGTACCTTTGGTTCAACGGAGGGGTAAGTGTTTAAGCAATGTTCGGTTATGTTGCGCGGGACACCGGTCATGTCTGCCGGGGTCCAGGCAAATATATCCATATTTCGGAACAATAATTGCTTCAACTGCGTTCGAATGTCTGATGAAATGGCGTGGCCAATGGTCACTGTTTGCTCTGGGTATTTGCGGTTTAAGACCCATTTTTCGGGCTCGGTTGTAGAAACCTTCGCCGCTTTCGCTGGGCGCATTTCTTCAGTTGACATCACTTCCTTTTTTGCATAGATGATTGCTACTCCTGTCTTGGTTGGGAACCCTATTGCAGAGTGGGGTGTTGAAGTTACCATATTCAGCTCACCCTGGGTCTCCCTCCCAATTAGGACATCATGTCTCGATTTTACTGGCATCACCATGAAGTTCACATTTGTTGTTCTTGAATGTTTTCCGTCAGAAAGTGTGACGGGGAAACTGATCTGTCCGAGTGGGAAGACCATCTCGTTGCAAAATCCGGACAAGGGATAATCAACTGGCTCGAGTCTCGCCTTGTCCTCTTCATCAAATTGGTTGAAACACTGCTCGTAAATGATGTCTGCTGTGCTTCCTGGATCAATGAATATGTATTCCGTTTCATAATGGCCGATGATACCGGTAATGACGAAGGGTCGTGTGGCACGAGGACCGCCGCGCACTATCGGGAAAATGACCTGCTGCTCTTGCCATGAAGGCTCGTATGGACGTTTGCCTTTCTCTTTCGCGCTATACCTAGGTCCGTTGACCATGTGAGTCTCTAGACGTCGGACTTTCTTGTGGTTCCCTTCATCATGGCGCTGAAGCTGACGTGTTTCTTTGCGCACGTTGTTCACCAGATGGCTTAGTTTACCGCTTTTAAGTGCTCTCTCGATTTCTTGGCGCAAACTGTAACAGTCATCAGTCAAGTGCCCTGAGTCTTTGTGAAAGTCGCAGTACAAGTTGGGGTCTTGCCCTTTCTTGTTTGTCATAGGCCTGGGAGCCTTGAAGTCGTGATTCTCCGTCATCAATACTTCTTTCGGCGTTTTCGTGAGCGGAGTCCAGTGCTTGTCACGATTGTCGTCTTTGACCGCTTTCTTGTAACCGATTCGGTCAATCGTTTCACACGCGTCTTCCCTGTAGCGCGGCCTGTCGTCGTGGCCTCTTGATCTCCCAGACTTCCAGTCGTTACTCTTGTATTTGTTGCGTTTGTTGTTGTCACGCGTGTTTCCTCTAGAAAATCGATCTTCAGAGTAATAACTCTTGCTACCAGCGAGTGACTCCTCGGTTTGCACGACGATTTTTGCGGCCTCCATGAGTTTATCCCACTCATTTGGCATTCCATCTTTACCTGTGATAGTTCTAATGAGACTATCACAGCGTGTGGCCTTCTTAAAATGACAACGCATGAGTTGTTCACTGACGCCGCCTATCTCCAAACATTCCTTATTAAAACGGGTGATGAAGTCCTCCAAACCTTCACCGTCTCTTCGCCAAATATCTTCTACTTCGGCTGTGTCGCGCTGGTAGCGACGTTGTTGGCTGAAGTAGCTCAAAAACTGTGTCTTGAAATCTACCCACGACTTAATCTTCCCAGGCGGAAGGCTATCAAACCAGGCGCGAGCCGCCCCGGTAAGAGTTTGAATAAACAAGTGGCACCACATGGGCATGTTCCAACCTCCCATGCAGCCTACACTTGTGAATGTTCTGACATGATCATCTGGATCAGTCAGTCCGTTGAACTTCCCGACAGTTGGGGGTAGTTTCTCTCGTGAAAGCGGCGCGAGTGCAATTTTCGGTATGAACTTGGAGTGTTCCGCAGCTTCCGCTGGTCGGTACGCCAGGCGGAAATCTCTTTCAGCTTCTTCTGTGTACCCGATGTGCTGTCTCGGCTTAAAGTACTCGTGGTTCTTTGGCAATCGGTTAAAGACTGACGAACCCTCGTCATCTACCCAAGTCGGATCGTTTGGATCTGTCTCTTCCCATTCGTTGTTCATGTTGCGCGGCGTGAGCCGGCTGTGAACAGGGCCTCGCTGAAGGGTTGACGGATAGTCGTAATAACTATCCGTTTCCCCTCTTGTATCGCGCGTGTCGTGTACGCTCAAACGTCTGGTAAGGGGAGGCCTGTTTATTCTGCCTTGGAGATTTGGCGGTGGAGGCATCTGGCGCGCTCCTTGACTTGGGGGAGTTACTAAGGACGGTTCTGCCGTCAAAACTGCTTGTTGCGCAATCAGCGACTGGTACGCTGCATTGATAGTGGCGATGTTTTTGGCATACCACGAGGCTGGGGTTTCGCCTTCTGGTAGGCCTAATAATGCCGAAACATTCTGAGCTGGCGCCGTATTCGAAGGTCCTTCTCCGTTGTTCCCTGGGGTGACCACTTGAGTGATGCAGGTGAAGCTCCCGCGCGGGCCCCCAGTATTGGTTCCGTCGACCTCACCAATTTCTTCGATCTGTTGGGCTTGGAAATTTTGGATTCCTTCGCCCAACGTTGCGTTAGAGTTGGCTCCGAAGTCGAACTCTGGAATGGTTCCTTGACCAGTCATGGTCGAAGGAAGAAAAGGTGTCAAAGGCTCAAATAAAAGAAGATGAAGGTGGTTATAGAAAAAACCGGTGGGCGCCAATAAAGAAACACTGAACTGATTAAGGTTACTAATCAGTTTGGTTTATGTTCCTATCATAGTGGTTAATCTTCTAATGAGTATTTGAGCTCCGACTTGATGTGTGATCCTGCAAAACAGAACACCGTTACTCGTTAAGAGGGGAATGTGGGGGTTTCCCTCTTAACAAGGCTCCGGCGTGAGAATAAGCGACTGTTTTGAGAGTAATTAAGTGCTAAGAGTGAGAGTAGAGGGAATGGGATCCTTTAACCTGTGGAATGAGGTCTCTATTTATAGCCGGAGAGGTGTAAGAGGATATGGGCTGATGGGCCTTGGGCCGGAAATGGACAGCGTAGCGGATATGCTCCTTGCCTTGCTGGTGCCGACCGTTTAGTGGCTTCTAGAAGCTCTTTGGTGCTGGCGCACCTTGATTGGAGCCACGTGTCATTGTTGTCGGCCCTGCTGTCTTTCTGCCATCAGCAGACAAGTGGAGATCGTGGGACAGTTGTCTCCGTCCCCTGATTGGTGCCACGTAGGCGTCCTTATGTACTTATCGTCAGGCGATCGTGGCGCACGATTGACCAGACCCTGCTGGACGTTCATTGGCTCTTTTCACTGCCACTTGTACCTTGTGTACCACTGGAGGTAGCCTTGCACTTCCCTCCTGTGTGGTTCTTGTTGGGCATGTAACTAACCCGCGCGTGGTTAGTATGCCCATGTGTTCCCATATTTTATGCTAAGTGCTGCTATCTGGGTTTCTTGAGGATCGGACCTCGCGCGAGTTTCTCAGTAAGAGGTTTATTAAAATAAGGAGTATGGTCTCAAGCGCAACCACACGGGGGTTTGCGCGGCTTTTTGGGACCATACCCCTTCAGCCACTGTGTAATATGACCCACTAGTCAGGATTGACAATACTGAATGAGTAATTGTGTAGATGTAAACATTGTAATCGCTCTCAATACTGTTAAAAGATAAAACTCTTCTTGATTAAACTAGGATTCACTCACCAGTTCTTCCCACTGAAAAATGTTTTTAAACGCGTTTCGGGTAACAAAATGTGAAAGCCAAATAGAAGCCAGTTGGACAGCACTGAAGGCTTGGAAAAGTGGCTATAAAAGTTATCTAAATAAAGAAGATGTTTTATTTCAATAAAATGGAGTTTACCCCTATAAATCAGTTTGTAATGAAAACTTGGGTTTTATCCCAATATATTTATTAATATAAAATGTGGTGTTTTACTCTGATAAAATATTTCCTAATTACGGTCCTGATGTAATTTCCGCTGCCAAATTGATAAACACCGATACCACTGATACTGATTCTCACGGCCGCCCGTTCCCGGGACAGATAGGGGGCGGGGGTTGCGACAGAAGGTGGTATCAGAGCTAAGCCACTGATTCAGCCACAGAAGTTTCCTGCTGACACCAAAATCTTATATGTTAGGAAATTAATTACGGAACTACGTGCATACCTGTATATTATTGTTGTGTGTTATTTGACTATTTGTTAGTTTACAGTATGAGCGACCAAGGACCTTCCGACGTCTACCGTCAGTTGTCCAGCTCACCTTGGAGCGAAGGCACCTCTTCACAGCCTGCCCTCTCAGGGTATTCATCTGACAATGAAGATGGGATATTCGTGTTTAAGGCTCAGTCTGAAGAGCCATTCTCTCCTAAAAAGATAGGATGGTTTAGTAGGGGAGCGCATGAACGTAGGAAAAGAATGAAAAAGTTGCAACAACAGCGTGCTGTAGCAGCCGCCAAGAGAGAACCAGATGCTCACACACAGGATATGCTCAATAGGAATTTAGCCAATTTCCATATCCTTGCAACCATAGCTGCCGACCCTAACCTGGAGCAACTCATAGCACCCCAGCCCTTACCATTGTTTCCCACCCAACCAATGGAAATTGAGAACAACCCAGGAAACCAAATCCCAATGCCTGATTTTAAACCAGAGGAAATACCTAGAGTACCAGCACCCAATCCCTTAGACCCAGACTACGACCCGTGGTTAGACGAACATAGGGACTACCAGCAACGCTACCCAATACCAGAAGATAAACCCATGCCAAATCTAGCAGCCTACCCAGGTTTGGACCCTCTAGATCCCTATTATGATAGTGACCAATACATTAGGGAAATTCTAGAGAATCCATACCCGTACCAGTAACCCATGCCCCAATACCCAAACCCAGTACCAGCACCTGCACCCCCAATAAGTGCAGAAAATGTGCAAGAACTCCAAACCTTTGGTGAGGAGATTTTGGAAAATAGTGACAGGATGAGGGAGATCGGTGAACGACTCGTCTGAAAGTATGACGAGCGTAATATGGAGTTCTGGATGAACCCATATCAGTGATGGTGGTGGAAGTAATAATAATAATAAAATAATAATATATATAATATGTGTGTATGTTTGAAAAAAAATATAGACAATAGCTATAGATGCCTACTAGTATTGTAATTTTGATTTCAGTTTTATTGTAATATATATGGATGCATAGTATAAGAAAGAGTAAGTCGCAATGTTCGACGATTTTGATCAATATGCGTGTTGTGTGATTGTTTATATTAGACATTATCTTGTGATATTAATACGTGGTAAATGTTTAAAATTCAGATGGACAACGAAGTGAACCAGGAAAACCAGAATGATAATAACCCGAATAATGATAGCCCGAACAACAATAACAATGGAAACCAAGTGGATAACAGTGCCATCCAACACATAGTGGCACAAGGGATAATAGATGCAATGCCATATATTATCAAAACAGTTAGGGAAGTGGATAATAAAAGTAATCATAGCAGGAAACGACCCACTGAACCTGAATACAGCGTAAACAATGGACCCATACTTCAAGTGCACATTCCCAAAAGAAGAAGAACCATGTCCTATGGTTGTTCTTATAGAGAATTTTGGTCCTGTAAACCAATGGAATTCTCGGGCAATGAAGGGGCCATTGCAGCTCTACGCTGGATAGAAAAGACTGGGGCAGTCTTAAAAATAAGCAAGTGCATGGAAGAGGATAAGATAATGTTTGCCTCTAATCTATTTAAGAACTCAGCCTTAGAATGGTGGAACACTATCCTCCAGTCTAGGGGAAGTGACATGGTTTACAATATGGAATGGGAGGAATTTAAGAACATGGTGGAAAGAAAATTCTGCCCTCCCAATGAAAAAGAACAGATAGCAAATAAATTCTTAAACCTTAGAATGACTGGAGTGGATAGTAAGGGTTATATTACGTTATTCTTTGAATATGCTAGAATAGTGCCAACCCTTGCATCACTTGAACCAATATTAATCTCCCGTTACATCTGGGGATTAATCAGTGAGATTAGGCATGTAGTCAAGGCAGCTAGACCTCAAACTATAGAAGAAGTTGTAGAACTAGCAAACACCTTGACAGATGAATTAGTACGTACACGAGAAGAAGACCAAAGGAGGAACCTAGCTCAAAGGCTTACCCAAGAATTTCGTTCTGGAAATTCCAACCGTGGGAAAAATGTAGGTTCTACCTCTGCACCTTATTGCATGGCCTGCAAAAGGAAGCATTCTGGAAGATGCTCCATCTACTATAACTTCTACAAAATAACTGGACACAAGGAAGAATACTGTAGGAAGAAACCTAATAATAGGATATGCTACAACTGTGGAGAACATGGTCACATCAAGCCGAATTGTCCGAAACTAGCTCCTGCCGTGGGCAACAAGAACACTAAAAATGCTAGAGCATTTGTTCTGACTGCAGATGAAGCCAAGATGATTCCGGACGTGATAGCCGGTATGTTTTTAGTTAATGATGTTTTTGCCAAAGTATTATTTGACTCTGGTGTGAACCAAAGTTTTATTAATACTTCATTTTGCAAACTTCTCAATCAACCATTAACTAAACTCCCATAAGAATGTCTAGTAGAAACAGCAAATGGGGAAACCGTTAGGATTTATGAAATCTTGCAGGAAGCAAGAATAGAATTTTTAAATCAAAAGTTTATTGCAAACCTTTATCCAATGAATCTGGCAGGATTTGATGTCGTATTAGGAATGGATTGGTTAATAGCCAATAAAGCCAGTATTCTATGTGATCAAAAGTCAATCCAAGTAAATTCACCAAAGGGTGAAAAGATCATAATTAAAGGAGATAAGCCATCTAGATCTACAAAGTTTATCTCTGTAATGAAAACAACAAGTTATATAAGAAAGGGATCAATAGTGTATTTGATTTCCATAAATCACTAACACTAAAGGAAAAGAACTGCAAGATATTCCTGTAGTATCTCAATTTCCAGATGTATTACAGAAGAATTACCAGGATTATCTCCGAACAGGGAAGTTGAATTCAGAATCCACCTGTTACCAGGAACAGCACCGATTGCAAAAGCACCTTACCGTTTGGCACCAGCAGAAATGCAGGAACTGGAGAAACAGTTAGACGAATTATTGGAGAAAGGATTCATACAGCCAAGTTCATCGCCATGGGGAGCATCAATTTATTCGTCAAAAAGAAAGATTGATCAATGTGTATGTGCATTGACTACCGTGAATTGAACAAGGTCACGATTAAAAATCGGTATCCATTACCAAGAATCGATGATCTGTTCGATCAATTGCAAGGAACTCGATTTTTCTCAAAGATCGATTTACGGTCAGGATATCATCAACTAAAGGTACAGGAAGAGGACATTCCTAAGACTGCTTTTAGAACAAGGTGTATGGCCATTATGAATTTATTGTCATGCCCTTTGGTTTAACCAATGCCCCAGCTGCATTTACGGACATGATGAACCGAATATGTAAGCCATATTTGGATAAATTCATAATTGTCTTTATAGATGATATTCTCATTTACTCTAAGAGTAAAGAGGAGCATGCAAAGCATTTGCACGCACTTCTAAGTTTATTAAGGAAAGAAAAGCTTTGTGCTAAGTTTTCAAAGTGCGAGTTTTGGTTAGAACAGGTACATTTTCTTGGACATCTAGTTAATCATGAAGGAATTCATGTAGATCCCACCAAAATCGAGGCAATTACCAAATGGAAGACCCCTGAGTCACCAACCGAGGTTAGAAGTTTCTTAGGATTGGCCGGTTATTATAGAAGATTTATTCGAGATTTTTCTAGAATAACCATTCCTTTAACTAAGCTAACCTGTAAATCTGTTAAATTTGAATGGGGACCAAAACAGGAAGAAGCCTTTAGAATTCTTAAGCAAAGATTAACCAACGTAACCATACTAGCGTTACCAAAAGGAACGGAAGACTTTGTAGTCTATTGTGACGCTTCTAAGTTAGGTTATGGATGTGTGTTAATGCAATGACAAAAGGTTATAGCCTACGCATCTAGACAACTTAAGAATCATGAAGAGAACTATTCAACCCATGATTTAGAATTAGGAGCAATAATTTTTGCTTTAAAAATTTGGAGACATTACCTTTACGGTAGTAAGTTTACCATTTTCATAGATCATAAGAGTTTAAGGTATGTTTTTGGGCAAAAGGAGTTGAATATGAGACAAAGACACTGGATGGAGATACTTAGTGATTACGATTGTAATATCCAGTATCATGCAGGAAAAACAAATGTAGTAGCCGATACTTTAAGTCGAAAGTATCATGAAAAGCCAAAAAGAGTGCATTCTCTTAAATTAAATCTACAGATAGATTTAAATGATCAGATTAAAGAAGCACAAGAATCAGTAATCAAGGATGATACTGAAAAGTTAAAAGGAATGATTAAGGAATTAGAACAAGGAACAGATGGAATTTGGAGATTCCATAAGAAAAGAATGTGGATACCTAAATTAGGAAACCTACGCCATCGTATATTAGAGGAAGCCCATAAATCTAAATATACAATGCATCCTTGAAATGATAAGATGTATCAGGACTTAAGAAAGAATTTCTGGTGGATAGGAATGAAGAAGGACATAGCAGCTTATGTTTCTAAGTGTTTAACCTGTTCACAAGTCAAAGCTGAACAACAGAAACCCTCAGGTTTATTGCATGAGTTAGAAATGCCAGTATGGAAATGGGAATTGATGACAATGGATTTTGTTACCAAATTACCCAAAACAAGGAAAGGTAACGATACAATCTGGGTGATTGTAGATAGGTTAACTAAGTCAGCTCATTTCCTACCAATGAAGGAAACTTTCAGTATGGAGCAATTAGCTAAGTTGTATGTAAATGAAATAGTTTCATTGCATGGAATTCCTTTATGAATCGTTTCTGATAGAGATAGCCATTTTACCTCTCATTTTTGGATAAGTTTCCAAAAAGCAATGCGAACCAAGTTGAATCTAAGCACTACTTATCATCCCCAAACGGACGGACAAAGCGAAAGGACAATTCAGACGATGGAAGACATGCTTAGAGCTTGTGTAATTGATTTCGGAGGTAATTGGGACAATCACTTACCATTAATAGAATTTTCTTTCAATAATAGTTATCACACAAGTATCAATGCTTCACCATTCGAAGCACTTTATGGACGAAAGTGCCAAACTCCAGTCTGTTGGGAAGAAATTGGAGAAAAGCAAGTATCTGGACCTGAAATAGAACAAGAAACAATCGACAAGATCATTTAAGTCAAAGAACGACTGAAAGCAGCACATGATCGACAAAAGAGCTATGCTGATAACAGGCGAAAGCCGTTGGAATTTCAGGTAGGTGACAAAGTGTTATTGAAAGTTTCTCCTTGGAAAGGAATAGTCAGATTCATCAAAAGGGGAAAGCTGAGCCCCAGGTATGTTGGACCTTTTGAGATTATTAAAAGAATAGGATCTGTAGCCTATCAGCTACAACTGCCAGAGGAAATGACAGGAATACATGATGTATTTCATGTATGTAATCTTAAGAAATGCTTAGCTGATGAATCACTGATAGTACCTTTTAAGGATATAGAGGTAAATTAGCAGTTAAAGTTTGTAGAGAGGCCTCTACAGCTTGAAGACATGAAAGTCAAAAACCTCAAACACAAAGATTAGTTCTGGTCGAAGTGAAATGGGACTCCAAAAGAGGACCAGAATACACATGAGAGCTTGAATCAGAAATGCAAAGGAAATATCCACATTTATTACAGTAGATGATGTGCGTGAAGTGTGTTATATTTTAGGTATGTATTTTAAGCCCTTTTTACACTTTTTAGCCAAGTTTTAAATTTATAAAACACGATATTTACTAACACTAAACACACATATAGGCAAGTGCACCCATCGTGGACGTAGTATAGTGTTGGTAAGATACCGAGGTCGTCCAAGGACACAAGAGCTTTTAATACCGGTTTATCCTCAACGTCTAATCAAAGCAAAATGTTAGAAAAAGATTTTAAACTAAGAAAATAAAACTAACTAAAATGCTGAAAATAAAAATAAAAATAAAAACATATAGGCAAGATGAATCACTTGGATCCGACTCGTGTGTTAGTGTAACCTTTGATTATTTTCGCACTTTTGCACTTGTTTAAGAGATTATCTTAGTTATTGTAGTAAGCCCCTCTTTTGAAGGCGACGTTACCCTCAACCCAGTAGTTTGAGTCAGCAAGGATACAATCCTAAAGGGTCGGATTATTGAAAGATAATTAATTAAGTTATTAATGCATAATGTGGTAGGCCCCTCTTTTAAAGGCGACGTTACCCTCAGCTAAGTAGTCTGAGTCAGCAGGGATACAGTCCTAAGTAGCTGGGTTAAAGTTTTAATAGTAGTTTAACTTATGAGGGGATCAAAGAGTTTGGACCCCCGCCATCCAATACCTTTGGGTATTGAAGGAGGTCCTACTAAATTTGACCTAGGTCCTTTGGAGGATCTATACACTGAACAATGGCAAGACTCTTACCAAACCGTTCCCTTAACCCCCGACCAGGTAGCCAACATACCTCCATATAGACCGTGGAGATATGAATGGTGAAAATCTTTTATTTTATATAGACAGTAAAATAATGCCAAAACACCACGGACAAACGGTAAGGAAGAATCACCTTCAACATAAGAAACTAGTAATTAAAGTCATTAATACAAAACCAATTAAAAAGTGCAAAAGATTAAAAATAAAAAGTATTACACTAAACACTTGTCTTCACCAAGTGATGTAAGAGACTTAGGCAAACATGGCCTTTGATTGTCAAGAACTCTTACGATCAATCTTGGATCCCGAGACGACTCACACACTCTATGATGGACAATGGATGATGGTGGTGGATGATGGTGTTATGGTGGTGGTGGGTGGTGGGTGAAGTGTGAGAGAGGTGGTGTGCCAAGGGATGAGTTGAAATGTCTCCAAGCACTCCTATTTATAGGCTGAACAGAAGCTCGGGCATGGCCCCGTGCCCGCTGGGCACAGCCCCGTGTCCATCCTTGTCTCTCTCCTCATTAATTGTAATTCGCAATTACAATAAATGCGCCTGCAGGAATCTGACCACGCCCCCGTGTCCAATAGGCACGGCCCCGTGGTGGGCAATAGAAGCTTCTAAGGATTTGTCTTTGTGACAACTCGAATTTCCAAGATTTCCTATTTTGCATTTATTACACGATCATGTATTGTTTAGTTGTTAAATTGCACAAATAATTGGCTATGGAATTGTATACGTTTTGATACAATGAAGTGTATTGTGTGATTGTGCATGGTTATGTGTTAATTGTGATAAAGTTGTTAAATGCATAAACTTGGTGGTGAAATTGTGAAACTGTTTGAGATGGTGTACTAGTGTAAAATACAATAATTAAGGGTGTATAGAGTTATTAGTGAAACTTAAACTATACTTAACCCTAATCCCTTGTTCACTAATCATTTTCACAAAAATCCAAGCACGTACTTTTCTCTGGCAATCATCACCATCACTATCATTGGCACAAGACATTCATCACTTTTGATTTCCACACTTTCTCTAGAATCAACACAAGGTAATTGTTTATTGATTTCTTGATTATTATCAATTCTTGATTCTTGATTATGTGTTCATGAAAACCCTAATCCCTTATATAATATATTCTGTGATTTTGATTTGATTATGGATAATTGTGATAATGATGATGATGATTAGTTGCATGCTTGATAGATTGTTCTTGTGATGATTACTGTTGTTAAACATCGATCGATTGATTATGGTTCTGCCGTCTAGGTGAATGAAATTAGGGTTTTTAGAATGATGAATGAAACTATTGATCGCATGAAACGTAACTGATACAATCTCAATGAAGTGAACATTCGTATGTTTGATTGTTTTTCAGAGTTTTATGACCTGTTGTATGTCCGACCTTTGTGATAGAATGGATGCATGATGGTCCAAGTTTCACTTGTTAAATGCTTGTCCGACTTTTGTATTAGATAAAGTGTCCGATGTTTATATAAGTGTAAGACATGTTTATCCGATGTTTGTAAGACTTAAGGGGTGTCCGACCTTTGATTATTTAAAGGGTCCGACCTTTATATTGATGTTATGTCCCGAGTTTTAGCAAGTTATCTCTGTCCGAATTCTTTATCAAGCATGATGTCCGAGTTTTATTTTATAAAACTCACAAAAGGTCCGACTTCTAATAGATGGGTGGTCCGAGTTTTGACACCCACATGTTGTCTGAGTTTATTAAGGGGGAGACCTCTCTTGTCCGACCTTTTACACAAACATGGTCCGAGTTTTATGCACCTCACACTTGTCCGAGTTTTAAGCTTAGAACCCCACCCCCCCTTGGTCCGAATTTTTGAAGGGATTCCTCACTTGTCCGAGTTTTTGGAGGAAATATGATGTCCGACTTTTATATACATCACACAAGGGATCTGACTTTTAATTATACAAGGGGTCCGACTTTCATCCTCATGCCTGTCCGAATTTTATGTGTAATGATAGCCCGACTTATGTATGCTTTGTACATGATGCCGAGTTTTAGTGTATGCATGCAAGACCCGACGTAAGTTGATGAACTGTCTGAATTGTTGATTGGATATATGATTTGAATTATAGAGATGTTACATGCCCTGAATTCTGATTATACTTGAATAGACTGTGTGCTTATGATGTCAAGTTCAGTAACCTGTATGAGAAACAACATGCTACTATACCTTACCTGTATGAGATTTTATGATGCTGTACTTTACTGAATAATACCGTATGCACGAACAACCTTTATCATATCATGACGTACGCATTGAACGCACATAACACAATTGCTTGGATATTAAAGACTCGTAAACCCTAATTGTTTGCAAACACTTACATCGTATCATGTGCAACATATCCTAGGTCGTGTGTAACGGACTTAGGCATTTGATAAACCCTAGAGCATAACATACCGAGCAAACCAAGGTGAGTTCACACTCTTACTAAGGCATGGGATTCCCAAGGGCTTGGGAATGGGATTGAAGGAATGAGAATGAATAGATTCGTACATACACTGTTACTAGACTACCATACCATCGTCCTCGGTTGTGCAGGACACATACGTAAAACCTACGTATAATTGGGCTATACACTGTCCTCAGGTTGCGAAGGACACTCACGTAAAACCTACGTGAACTTATACTCACTACTGCCTCGGTTGTGTCAGGCACTTACGTAAAACCTACGTAAACCCCCGCGTACCCCTATCCTCGGTTGTGAAGGATACTTACGTAAAACCTACGTAAACTTGTACGTATTACTGTTCTCGGGATATGCAGAACACTTATGGTTACGAATAGTCTAGTGGTTATACAACATGGGAAGCCCCCACCAATAGAACGTACTATCGCTCAACTAGTTGTTGATCCTCTGTTACATGCCTTGCAGGTCGCTAGATACATGGAGCTTGCACAGGGAGGAGCTGGTCGTTGTGGGCTTGGATCGTGATTGTCTTGTTAAACACTTATGACATTTGATACTTTATTACGATGGGTTTTATTTATACGCTTCCGCTAAACAGTGATAACTTACTCATGTTTTGGAACACCTTTCATGTGGATTTGGTTTGGTTTAATGGCAATTACTTTTACTATATATATTGTTCTATATGATTGGTGGCTTGATCCTGGTCAGTCACGCTCCCAAGCGGTGATACTCCGCAGGTGGATTTTGGGGGTGTGACAGATTGGTATCAGAGCCATTGGTTATAGAGAACTTGGTTTTAATATGGGAAAAACGTTTTTATTAAAACTAGACTATAACCAGTACAGTGCTCTCAACGATCCACAACGACGCTTCGCTCCACGTGCAAGACTCAACATCCTAGGTAATAAGGTTTATATTTATTGCCTACATGCTAGAATCGCATAGAACTTTGCTCGTAGTATGCTTAGATTACACTACTCATTACTTGTTATTGCTTGAGAACATCTAGAACATCTATGTGCTTACACTCTTCTGTCATCGCACTATTCGCGAACCTATCTCACTTATGTTTCCTTTGATGTGAAGATCAATGGCCGGACGTATTAACATGACACAAGCCCAGTTGACGGCTCTTATCAATGAACAAGTTGCTGCGGCACTTGCAGCTGCAAACGCAGGAGGTATACCCTGCAGTCGTAACTCGTCCTAGGATCTTTAGATCCTACGTTCCTAATCAACTCTTATGTTTAACCTCATTCTGTTCTTACACATTAGGTCAACACGTTCAGCAACCTGTGTGTACCTTCAAGAACTTCATGGATTGTCGTCCTAGCATGTTCAGTGGCACGGAGGGAGCGGTTGGACTCCTCCATTGGTTCGAAAAGCTTGAGTCTGTGTTCGAGATGTGTGAATGCCCTGAGGCTCACAGGGTGAAATACGCCACTGGTACATTGGAAGGAATCGCGTTAACTTGGTGGAACGCGCAAGTGCAGATCCTAGGGTTGGCAGCTGCTAACGCCACCCCTTGGAATGATTTCAAGGAACTGATCAAAAGGGAATACTGCACTCGGGAAGACATTCATAAGCTGGAAGATGAACTTTATCATTTGAAAATGACTGGATCAGAAATTGAAGCTTATACCAAAAGGTCAAATGAGCTGGCCGTGCTGTGCCCAACTATGGTGGACCCTCCAATCAAGCACATTGAGTTGTACCTCAAGGGTTTGGCGCCAGAAATTCAGAGCCATGTAACATCGGCTAATCTTGACAACATTCAGGCTATTCAACGCCTTGCGCATCGCCTCACAGATCAGGCAGTGGATCAGAACAGACTGCCTAAACGAATCAGCGCTACTGCTACCGCGACTACTTCTGCTACACTTGCTACTCCCAGTGACAACAAGAGAAAATGGGACGGGGATTCTAGCAAGGGATCAGCTTCAGTTCAGTCACAAGTTCAGCAGCGAAAGACTGACAGTTATCAGAGTCCCAGTCAGCACTCCTCAGGCAGCCACAGGCAGGGTGGATATCGAGGGAACCTCCCAAAGTGCAACAACTGCAACAGACACCACAGTGGCCAGTGTAACAAGGGTCGCTGTCAAAGATGCCTCAAGATGGGTCATGAGGCCAAGGATTGTAGAAGCCCTCGGCCTGCGAACCAGAATCAGTCGCAGCCACAAGCACAGCAGAATCAGCAACAGGGCAACAAGGGGTGTTTTCATTGCGGCGCAGGAGGGCACTTCAAAAGGCACTGTCCTCAGCTAAACAGGAACCAGAACAACAACAATAACAACAGTCAGGGAAATGGCAACAACAACAACAACGGTGGGAACAACAACGGCAATGAAGCAAGGGGTCGTGCATTTGTGTTGGGGCAGGGTGATGCCAGAAATGATCCCAACGTAGTTATGGGTAAGTTTCTTCTCGACGATATTTATGTTACTGTTTTGTTTGATTCGGGTGTGGATATGAGTTAAATGTCTTTGAAAATGAGTAAATTGTTAAAACGTACACCAACACCTCTAAACACCAAACATGTCGTAGAACTAGCAAATGGTAAGAGTGTAGAAGCCACACATGTAGTCAAGGGTTGTAACATCGTTCTAGCGGGTCAGATCTTCTCGATTGATCTTATTCCTATAGTTCTGGGTAGTTTCGACATCGTCATCGGCATGGATTGGTTATCGAAGCAGCAAGCAGAGATCTTGTGTAAGGAGAAGATCATTCGTATTCCTCATTCTGGAAAGGAACCTCTCAAAGTTCAAGGCGACAAGAGTGGTGCTGTGGTTGGCATCATCTCCTTCTTGAAGGCCCAAAAGTGTTTACGAAAGGGGCACACTGCCATTTTGGCACTAGTTACTGATGCATCGACGAAAGAGAAAAGAATAGAGGATATCCCAGTAGTACGCGATTTTCCTCAAGTGTTTCCTGAAGATTTACCTGGTTTACCGCCTCATCGTCAGGTCGAGTTTCAAGTCGAGCTAACCCCAGGAGCAGCACCATAGCTCGCGCACCGTATCGTTTGGCTCCAACTGAACTGGAAGAACTGTCTAAACAACTACAAGAGCTCTTGGATAAGGGCTTTATTCGTCCAAGCTCTTCGCCTTGGGGAGCTCCAGTATTATTCGTGAAAAAGAAGGATGGCACTTTCAGGATGTGCATCGACTACCGTGAACTGAACAAGGTCACAGTGAAAAACCGTTATCCTCTTCCTCGTATTGACGACTTATTCGACCAGTTGCAAGGGTCGAGTTACTATTCCAAGATTGATCTAAGGTTAGGGTATCATCAGCTGAGAGTCCGGGATGAGGACGTCTCCAAGACAGCATTCAGAACTCGCTACGGCCATTACGAGTTTCTAGTCATGCCTTTCGGGCTTACGAACGCGCCTGCAGTTTTCATGGATCTTATGAACAGGGTGTGCAAACCCTATCTTGACAAGTTCGTCATTGTCTTCATCGACGACATTCTGATCTACTCCAAGAGTCAGGAGGAGCACGAGCAGCACTTACGTCTTATCTTGGAACTTCTTCGGAAAGAACAATTGTACGCCAAGTTTTCAAAATGCGACTTCTGGCTTCGTGAAGTCCACTTCTTAGGCCATGTGGTGAACAGGGATGGGATTCACGTCGATCCATCCAAGGTAGATTCGATACGGAACTGGCCTGCACCGCGTACACCAACAGAAATACGCCAATTCTTGGGTTTGGCGGGATACTACAGACGATTCATCAAAGACTTTTCTAAGATCGCACAACCGCTTACTATGTTGACACAGAAAGGTGTTACCTATCGTTGGGGTAATACACAAGAAACTGCTTTTCAGTACCTGAAGGATAGACTATGCAACGCACCTATTCTCTCACTGCCAGAGGGCACAGACGATTTTGTAGTATATTGTGACGCATCGATACAGGGGCTTGGTTGTGTATTGATGCAGCGGGATAAAGTTATTGCCTACGCTTCGCGGCAACTCAAAGTTCATGAACGGAATTATACGACGCACGATTTAGAGCTGGGAGCTGTTGTTTTTGAGCTCAAGATATGGCGACACTACCTGTACGGTACCAAGTGCACTATTTACACCGATCACAGGAGTCTCGAACATATCTTCAAGCAGAAGGAATTGAACATGCGTCAGCGACGATGGGTCGAGTTACTTAATGATTACGAATGCGCCATCAAGTACCATACAGGCAAAGCCAACGTTGTGGCAGACGCACTCAGTCCAAAGGATACTTTACCTAGGCGTGTACGAGCTTTGCAGCTCACTATTCAGTCTGATCTTCCTGCACAAATACGAGATGCTCAGGTGGAAGCATTGAAACCAGAAAACGTAAAGGCTGAAGCTTTACGCGGCTCAAGGCAACGATTAGAACAAAAGGGAGACGACGCCTACTTTGTAACAGGGTGTATTTGGGTACCACTATACGGCGGTTTACGAGAACTTGTGATGGATGAAGCTCACAAGTCTGGCTACTCAGTACATCCAGGGTCGGATAAAATGTACCACAATCTTAAAACAACATATTGGTGGCCTAGCATGAAAGCCCACATCGCGACTTACGTCGGCAAGTGTTTGACATGTGCAAAAGTCAAAGTGGAGTACCAGAAACCAGCGGGCCTGCTTCAACAACCCAGGATACCACAGTGGAAATGGGAAGAAATTTCCATGGATTTTGTTACATGCCTACCTAGATCTCAGCGTGGGAATGATACCATATGGGTGATCGTGGATCGACTCACCAAGTCTGCACACTTCCTGGCTATTAAGGAAACGGATAAGTTCTCCACCCTCGCAGACGTTTATCTTAAAGAAGTTGTTTCGAGGCACGGGGTGCCCACCTCCATCATTTCGGATCGGGATGCACGATTCACGTCAGAGCTATGGCAAGCGATGCATAAATCTTTCGGCTCACGATTAGACATGAGCACAGCATATCATCCTCAGACGGATGGGCAGTCTGAGCGAATGATCCAGACTCTTGAAGACATGCTTCGGGCATGTGTTATTGATTTCGGCAACGGCTGGGAAAAGCATCTCCCTTTGGTGGAGTTTTCGTATAATAACAGTTATCACACCAGCATACAAGCCGCTCCATTCGAGGCATTGTACGGACGTAAATGCCGGTCACCTCTCTGTTGGGCAGAGGTGGGGGATAGTCAGATCACGGGTCCAGAGATTGTAGTGGACGCCACGGAAAAGATTGCACAGATACGACAACGCATGGCGGCAGCACGCGACCGTCAGAAAGCCTACGCGGACAAGCGTAGGAAGCCTTTGGAATTTCAGGTTGGGGATCGAGTGCTACTCAAAGTCTCACCCTGGAAGGGTGTGGTTAGATTTGGTAAACGAGGCAAGCTCAATCCACGGTATGTGGGACCATTCGAAATCACTGAAAGAATAGGCAAGGTAGCCTACAGACTAAACCTACCAGCTGAACTCGGTGCAGTTCACAACGTATTTCACGTGTCGAATCTGAAGAAGTGCCTGTCAGATGAGACCTTTATAGTTCCTTTTAAGGAACTCACTATCGACGAGCGGTTGCAGTTCGTCGAGGAGCCAGTTGAAATCACGGACCGGGATGTTAAGGTCCTCAAAAACAAGAGAATCCCTCTTGTTCGAGTTCGTTGGAACTCCAAACGTGGCCCAGAGTACACCTGGGAACGCGAAGACCAGATGATAGAAAAGTACCCCTAGTTATTCGGAACCAATGCAACCGCTACTGAGACTGAAGCTACTACTGCGGAATTTCGGGACGAAATTCCAAATCAACGGGGGGATGATGTGACACCCCAGGAAAACCAGTAAACGATACAACTTACCTAGCTTCCTCAGTAACCGCATGCTAAATTTCGGGACGAAATTGCTTTCAAGTTGGGGATAATGTGACAACTCGAATTTCCAAGATTTCCTATTTTGCATTTATTGCAAGATCATGTATTGTTTAGTTGTTAAATTGCACAAATAATTGGCTATGGAATTGTATACGTTTTGATACAATGAAGTGTATTGTGTGATTGTGCATGGTTATGTGTTAATTGTGATAAAGTTGTTAAATGCATAAACTTGGTGGTGAAACTGTGAAACTGTTTGAGATGGTGTACTAGTGTAAAATACAATAATTAAGGGTGTATAGAGTTATTAGTGAAACTTAAACTATACTTAACCCTAATCCCTTGTTCACTAATCATTTTCACAAAAATCCAAGCACGTACTTTTCTCTGGCAATCATCACCATCACTATCATTGGCACAAGACATTCATCACTTTTGATTTCCACACTTTCTCTAGAATCAACATAAGGTAATTGTTTATTGATTTCTTGATTATTATCAATTCTTGATTCTTGATTATGTGTTCATGAAAACCCTAATCCCTTATATAATATATTCTGTGATTTTGATTTGATTCTGGATAATTGTGATAATGATGATGATGATTAGTTGCATGCTTGATAGATTGTTCTTGTGATGATTACTGTTGTTAAACATCGATCGATTGATTATGATTCTGCCGTCTAGGTGAATGAAATTAGGGTTTTTAGAATGATGAATGAAACTATTGATCGCATGAAACGTAACTGATACAATCTCAATGAAGTGAACATTCATATGTTTGATTGTTTGTCAGAGTTTTATGACCTGTTGTATGACCGACCTTTGTGATAGAATGGATGCATGATGGTCCGAGTTTCACTTGTTAAATGCTTGTCCGACTTTTGTATTAGATAAAGTGTCCGATGTTTATATAAGTGTAAGACATGTTTATCCGATGTTTGTAAGACTTAAGGGGTGTCCGACCTTTGATTATTTAAAGGGTCCGACCTTTATATTGATGTTATGTTCCGAGTTTTAGCAAGTTATCTCTGTCCGAATTCTTTATCAAGCATGATGTCCGAGTTTTATTTTATAAAACTCACAAAAGGTCCGACTTCTAATAGATGGGTGGTCCGAGTTTTGACACCCACATGTTGTCCGAGTTTATTAAGGGGGAGACCTCTCTTGTCCGACCTTTTACACAAACATGGTCCGAGTTTTATGCACCTCACACTTGTCCGAGTTTTAAGCTTAGAACCCACCCCCCTTGGTCCGAATTTGTGAAGGGATTCCTCACTTGTCTGAGTTTTTGGAGGAAATATGATGTCTGACTTTTATATACATCACACAAGGGATCTGACTTTTAATTATACAAGGGGTCCGACTTTCATCCTCATGCCTGTCCGAATTTTATGTGTAATGATAGCCCGACTTATGTATGCTTTGTACATGATGCCGAGTTTTAGTGTATGCATGCAAGACCCAACGTAAGTTGATGAACTGTCTGAATTGTTGATTGGATATATGATTTGAATTATAGAGATGTTACATGCCCTGAATTCTGATTATACTTGAATAGACTGTGTGCTTATGATGTCAAGTTCAGTAACCTGTATGAGAAACAACATGCTACTATACCTTACCTGTATGAGATTTTATGATGCTGTACTTTACTGAATAATACCGTATGCACGAACAACCTTTATCATATCATGACGTACGCATTGAACGCACATAACACAATTGCTTGGATATTAAAGACTCGTAAACCCTAATTGTTTGCAAAGACTTACATCGTATCATGTGCAACATATCCTAGGTCGTGTGTAACGGACTTAGGCATTTGATAAACCCTAGAGCATAGCATACCGAGCAAACCAAGGTGAGTTCACACTCTTACTAAGGCATGGGATTCCCAAGGGCTTGGGAATGGGATTGAAGGAATGAGAATGAATAGATTCGTACATACACTGTTACTAGACTACCATACCATCGTCCTCGGTTGTGCAGGACACATACGTAAAACCTACGTATAATTGTGCTATACACTTTCCTCAGGTTGCGAAGGACACTCACGTAAAACCTACGTGAACTTATACTCACTACTGCCTCGGTTGTGTCAGGCACTTACGTAAAACCTACGTAAACCCCCGCGTACCCCTATCCTCGGTTGTGAAGGATACTTATGTAAAACCTACGTAAACTTGTACGTATTACTGTTCTCGGGATATGCAGAACACTTATGGTTACGAATAGTCTAGTGGTTATACAACATGGGAAGCCCCCACCAATAGAACGTACTATCGGCCCAGTCGAGCCACATGTTACAAACGAATATACTGTTACGCAACTTACTTTCTGTGAACTCGCTCAACTAGTTGTTGATCCTCTGTTACATGCCTTGCAGGTCGCTAGATACATGGAGCTTGCACAGGGAGGAGCTGGTCGTTGTGGGCTTGGATCGTGATTGTCTTGTTAAACACTTATGACATTTGATACTTTATTACGATGGGTTTTATTTATACGCTTCCGCTAAACAGTGATAACTTACTCATGTTTTGGAACACCTTTCATATGGATTTGGTTTGGTTTAATGGCAATTACTTTTACTATATATATTGTTCTATATGATTGGTGGCTTGATCCTGGTCAGTCACGCTCCCAAGCGGTGATACTCCGCAGGTGGATTTTGGGGGTGTGACAGTCTTTTCTGCTGCTTCTTGGACACGGCCCCGTGCTCGCTGAGCACTGGGCGTGTTCAGTCTTCTGTTTTCTTGGTTTTGCTTGGGAAGATGCTGTTGAGGGGTCGGGCATTCCACTTTTGCTCCTTTTCTTGTATTTATGTTAGATTTTGCTGTCTTTTTGCTTCTTTTGTTAATTTGAGCTCATTTAATCCTGAAAATACTAAAGGAAGACAAAAACACACTTTTTCCAACATTAGTACTAAAATAGGGTTAGTTTTATGCCACATTTGATATAATTTATATGTTGCATTTTGCGCATATCAGTAGATCTCGAGGACGAGCTCAAAAATAAGGTGGGGAGGATATAATAACCCTACAAAATAATTTTTGACACCCCTAATATATTTAAAATATCCCAATATGTCCTAAAATACACCCCGAATACGAAAAGGGGCCCCGAATACCTTTATTTTTATTAAAATTAAATAAAAACAAAATTTAACCCACGCTCACGGGCCGCGAACGTGCTGGCAGTGACCTACGCGGGCCACGACAGCTAGGAGTCAGGGCGAGCCCCTGAGCCGCCACGTGTCACCACTCGTGTCAAGCCTAGTGGCGAGTCAGCCAAGCTATCGCCTACCCTAGCTGGCCTCGCGGGCCGCGAAGGCCCTGGCCTAAGCTTACGCGGGGCGTGGTAGAAGGCGAGGAGACACTATAAATAGAGGCAATCGGCTTCAGTCTCAACTCGCTCATTTTCTCGATCTCTCTCTCAATATTCTGCATAGATATTATAATCTCGGGCATAATACCCTCCTAAATAACGAAGTTATGCCCCGTTGTAAGTATCATAACCCCGGTTACGTATTAGATACGCTGCCCGATTGATCCAGGTTCCATAACGGCTGTCGTGGTTCTGCCCGACGTAGTCGTTGGAATGCCGTCTCGGGGAGGGTATTACTAATGTAAATATTGGGTTATTATACTAACGCGTGTGCATTTGTGTAATTTATAGATAATCACCAGGAAATCCTTAAAGAAAACCTAAGACAGCAATGTGAGTAATCTCCTTTTTGTAAACCTTTTTGCAAACTGTTTTACAAAACCTTTATTTATTTTAAATCATAATTAGCAGTGATTGAGTCTTTGTAATTCTTCAATTCCTGCCGGTATGTTGGGGTTTTGTATACAAAATGTGGAACATGTTACCATTGGACAAAGAGTTAGCCAATGTATAATATGACCCACCAGTCAGGATTGACAGTACTGAATGAGTAATTGTGTAGATGTAAACATTGTAATCGCTCTCAATACTGTTAAAAGATAAAACTCTTCTTGATTAAACTGGGATTCACTCACTAGTACTTCCCATTGACAAAATGTTTTTAAAGGCGTTTCAGGTAACAAAATGTGAAAGCCAAATAGAAGTCAGCTGGACAACACCGAGGGCTTGGAAAAGTGGCTATAAAAGTTACCTAAATAAAGAAGATGTTTTATTTCAATAAAATGGAGTTTACCCCTATAAATCAGTTTGTAATGAAAACTTGGGTTTTATCCCAATATATTTATTAATATAAAATGTGGTGTTTTACTCTGATTAAATATTTCCTAACTACGATCCGGATGTAATTTCCGCTGCCAAATTGCTAAACACCGATACCACCGATACTGATTCTCACGGCCGCCTGTTCCCGGGACAGATAGGGGGCGGGGGTTGCGACATCATCATAAAGAATGATTTTTGTTATTAACTCTATTTTCATTAAATGTATTATTTGAAGTTTTGGAAAGTTGTTACCGAGATTTCAGGGTTTTTTTAGATTTAAAATTAACTATGAAACTAAAGGGATTTTGTTTTAGGCGGGAAAATAGATTTTTGTTATTAACTATGAAACTTAAGGGATTTTGTTTTTGGGATTTCTATATAATAATGACAATTAACTTGTTTACAAAATCTTTGAATTATCAAATGTTGTTTAAGATAACATTGTTCATAAAAGGGTTATTTGTCACACCCCAACCGATGGCGGAAACATCGGGATGAGACGTACAAATTGCTCAAAACAACATAACACTAAATGTGACAATAATTTATTTAATTCATTTCATAAACTCTAAAGTGAAATACATAGTTCCAAACAATACAACATATTGTTCAACAATAATTCAAATGTTATGTGGGTTTCTAGGGTTCATCCTAGCTTGATTCTTGAATCTTGTACTTTCAACCTGCAATATGTATTAAAGTAAAGTCAACAAAAGCATGTTGGCGAGTATACAAGTTTTCATACATAGCATAGTACGTGTTTAAAATGTTGCTCATATCCAAATGTGAAATACAATATCATGTTAACAGTATATACTCGAAACGATGTTACTCTATGTGCCCAAACCAAAGTTTAACGCAATTAAAGTGTACCCAAACGAGTTTGAGTATGTTTGACATAGTTAAAACCTAACAATACCTGCTCATAGAACAGGAGGGGCGTTTCTCAACCTATAGCGCTACCATTGTTAGGGGAGGCTTGTACGAAGTTAATGAACACATAGTCATTAGGTGTTTACAGTAGCATAACATGTCTAACATGATTAAAATGTATCACATAGAATAAGGATAGAGTGTGCATAAAATGTTTAACGTGTTGTGATGTTTGATATGTAATACATATTGCACCCAAAAGTGTAAAACGAAAATGGGTCATGTATACTCACCTTAGTGTGCGTTGCGTATTTCTTGGAATAAGATTAAGTCAAAGATTTTCCCAAAGAGAGCATGCACAAGAGAATTACCCTATTAATGTTGAGGATTTGATTAATATTGGGAATTTAGGGATTGTTTAAATAATCAAGGCATTAATAATATAAACATGTCTAAAATAATATTCATATGTTTAACATTTTCATATTTGATAAAATATACGAAAATAAGTAAATGACAATAAATATTGTTTACTAAAATATTGGATTAAATAAATAATGTTAATTCTGATTTATATATAGAAATATTATAGATTTATGATCTTGAATAATAATTCCAAAAATAACAAATTCTCTTCTAAATAAATATATCCGAAAATAATTCTGATAATTAATAAATCAAAAAAATAATAATTCTGATTTTTAGATATAAATATTGATTAAAATAGATAATTCTGATTTACTTAAAATTTCTGATTTAATAATATAAAATTATAAGTTCTGATTTTATTTAACTAAAAATTCTGATTTAAATAAATAATACAATTTCTGATTAAGAATATAAAATACAAATTCTGAATATTATTTTAAATACTAATTCTGATTTATATAAATAACAGAAATATTAATTCTGATTATTAGAATAGAATTCTGATTTTAGTAATAAAACAGAATAATTCTGTTATAAAAATTTAATTTCAGAAATGTATTAATAAATCTGATTTATGATAATATATCAGATTTTATAATTTATTTGAATAAATATGTTATATATTATTTATATAAATAATCGGTTAAATAATAGTAATACTATAATAATAATATTAATAACAATAATATAACAGTAACACGAACAGAAAGAAAGAAAAGGGAAATCGGAGAGGGCTTTACCGGTCGTCTTCTCCGGCGACTCCGGCGAAGTTCCGACGGTTGGCTTGGTCTCCGGCGAGCTCCTTCTTCTCCGGCGACGTCAACCGCATCGGCGGCGGTAACTCCGGCGAACAGGAGAAAACGGTGGGGAGTGCGTGTGAGGCATGAGGATGTTGAGATATGTGGTGAAGGTGTCAAAACCGGTTTGTGGAAGTGAATGAGGTGTGGGTTTTGGAACAAAGGTGCCGGGTATTTATATAGTGGTTCGGGTGGTCGGATTTAGGAAACAAGGGAGTGATTAATTGCCGGTGATTTCCAATCACCTATCTTTGGTAACCGGATTCTTGCTTGGTGTTAAAAACGGAAACGCGAAATTAGTCTTCGATCCTGTTCAATCAGCGAGATTTGGTACATGTACGAAATGGAAAATATGGTTGTTAAAAAATGAACTCACGAGGAAAGGAAAGTCTTGCTGTTGCTGAATTTCAGTTTTGGGCGGCAACTTTCAAAAAGGAAATGATTGAAATCGCGTATAACAGAATTAGGAAACCAGATTTATCAGCTCCGGGAAGGAGGATAAACTAGTTAAGTTGTTGTTTGTGAAGGTTGAGGTCTCCGGTTCGATCCCTGGCACGCGCATAAAAATCTCTTTTTTTTTTAAATAGCCAACCAACTAACCGGGTTAGCCACTAACTGAGGTTTCTAACTCAGTTAGTGCTGCCCCTTAATAAAATTAACCTGGTTAGGCTCATTTAACCGGGTTTTTACTAACGGGGTTAGATTAACTAACAAAAAGCCTAAAAAAAATCAATAAAAATTTAGTTTTTAATATATATTTATTTATTTATTTAATTTTAGTTATTAATTTATTTATTTAAAATACTAATAAAATAGTATAAAATCATTTTAACCCAAATTTTGATATTTCAACCGAATTAACGTACGAATTCCCAATTTTCGTACGGTTTAGGGTAATCTCTTGGCAACGATGAATTTAAGAGCTGAGATTAAGATGGAATTTCACTGTTTTTACGTGCTTAACATAGTTTCAACGTGTTTAACATTGTCTAACGTGTTTTAACGTGTTGATCCATAACATAGAAATCAAACAAGAATATGATCAAAACAATGCATTTTTTTCAT
This sequence comes from Helianthus annuus, assembly GCF_002127325.2. Taxonomy (NCBI): domain Eukaryota; kingdom Viridiplantae; phylum Streptophyta; class Magnoliopsida; order Asterales; family Asteraceae; genus Helianthus; species Helianthus annuus. Next base: position 77,827,341 of record NC_035443.2, on the reverse strand, counting down.
TATGATTTCAAGTCTCGAGTACAATTTGGGAATAGAATTCAATACGACAAAGGTACAACTTACAAAAATAGAAAGTACAAGCAGATCTGCCAAAAATAGAAAGATTGAAAATACGATATGTTACAGTCTCCCCTACTTTAAGAGATTTCGTCCTCGAAATCTAAGAGGAAACTTTTGAAAAGATTGTATCTAAAGGTTTATAAAATGAGACTTTAATCATAAGGTTTTTATTTAGGAAAATTGGTTTCATGAATGCATCACATAGCACATTGTCTTTCACATTGTTGTTCACATAGAATAAAATGAATGAAATGTCATAGATTTTCACATAATGCAATATGTATAATCAAGCATAATAAATTTAATTTGTTCACGAGAGAGTATCATTAATTGTTTTAGGTTACGACAATAGTGCGAAATGTGTCTCCTAGCTAGAAATGAACGTAACGCTCAAATGTAAAACACATAATAATTGAGATAACATAAAAAGAGAGTTAATGTAAAATATGGATTGTCACGGAACGTAACATACGACACTTCCAAAGTGAATCGAAGACCTTTTCGAATTAAGGAAACGTGCTTTGGCCTAATAGGTATTAGTACTCTCATCGATGGTCCCCAGGTAGGCAACGGGTCCTTAATGGATTTATACGAATGCCAAACCTAGACAGGACGTCCCGACTAACGGTACCTGACCCTTCCAGTTACTACACGTTCTTAATCGATTGGGAAATCGAGACTTTGGCGAGAGCGAAAATCGAGGAGTGGGACTAGTTAAACAAGATGCGAGTATCACCTCTAACTTGATAACGTCGTACCCTAACGTGGTTGGTACTTATCAAAGATAAGGGTCCACTAGAATATGAAATGGAAACTCCCAACAAGGTTTGGATATCACTCCTAACTTGAGGGTAGATTTCGTGCAAAAATCAAAGTATAGCTGAGTGAAAATCATCACCAAGTGTGGGAATCACCCCTATCTTGATAAGTCATTTCGATTGTATTGTAAGAGTGTCTTCAAGGCCTCCAAGCGTGTATTGTGTTAGCCTTAGGAAAGGCATGTATATTAAGAGTCCAAAAGAAAGTAGAGGGAAGCAAAGAAGATAGAAAGGAAGTTGTTTTAAGCAACACATAGTGAATAAGCTCCTAAACTATAGACTAGGCAAGACATTCCTAATTCCCTATAGTTATGGCTCTGATACCAATCTGGTATCAGAGTACTCCTACTATGGACTAGGGAAAAGTATAGCAATCCTACCTAATTCCCTATAGTTATGGCTCTGATACCAATCTGTCACACCCCAACCGATGGCGGAAACATCGGGATGAGACGTACAAATTGCTCAAAACAACATAACACTAAATGTGACAATAATTTATTTAATTCATTTCATAAACTCTAAAGTGAAATACATAGTTCCAAACAATACAACATATTGTTCAACAATAATTCAAATGTTATGTGGGTTTCTAGGGTTCATCCTAGCTTGATTCTTGAATCTTGTACTTTCAACCTGCAATATGTATTAAAGTAAAGTCAACAAAAGCATGTTGGCGAGTATACAAGTTTTCATACATAGCATAGTACGTGTTTAAAATGTTGCTCATATCCAAATGTGAAATACAATATCATGTTAACAGTATATACTCGAAACGATGTTACTCTATGTGCCCAAACCAAAGTTTAACGCAATTAAAGTGTACCCAAACGAGTTTGAGTATGTTTGACATAGTTAAAACCTAACAATACCTGCTCATAGAACAGGAGGGGCGTTTCTCAACCTATAGCGCTACCATTGTTAGGGGAGGCTTGTACGAAGTTAATGAACACATAGTCATTAGGTGTTTACAGTAGCATAACATGTCTAACATGATTAAAATGTATCACATAGAATAAGGATAGAGTGTGCATAAAATGTTTAACGTGTTGTGATGTTTGATATGTAATACATATTGCACCCAAAAGTGTAAAACGAAAATGGGTCATGTATACTCACCTTAGTGTGCGTTGCGTATTTCTTGGAATAAGATTAAGTCAAAGATTTTCCCAAAGAGAGCATGCACAAGAGAATTACCCTATTAATGTTGAGGATTTGATTAATATTGGGAATTTAGGGATTGTTTAAATAATCAAGGCATTAATAATATAAACATGTCTAAAATAATATTCATATGTTTAACATTTTCATATTTGATAAAATATACGAAAATAAGTAAATGACAATAAATATTGTTTACTAAAATATTGGATTAAATAAATAATGTTAATTCTGATTTATATATAGAAATATTATAGATTTATGATCTTGAATAATAATTCCAAAAATAACAAATTCTCTTCTAAATAAATATATCCGAAAATAATTCTGATAATTAATAAATCAGAAAAATAATAATTCTGATTTTTAGATATAAATATTGATTAAAATAGATAATTCTGATTTACTTAAAATTTCTGATTTAATAATATAAAATTATAAGTTCCGATTTTATTTAACTAAAAATTCTGATTTAAATAAATAATACAATTTCTGATTAAGAATATAAAATACAAATTCTGAATATTATTTTAAATACTAATTCTGATTTATATAAATAACAGAAATATTAATTCTGATTATTAGAATAGAATTCTGATTTTAGTAATAAAACAGAATAATTCTGTTATAAAAATTTAATTTCAGAAATGTATTAATAAATCTGATTTATGATAATATATCAGATTTTATAATTTATTTGAATAAATATGTTATATATTATTTATATAAATAATCGGTTAAATAATAGTAATACTATAATAATAATATTAATAACAATAATATAACAGTAACACGAACAGAAAGAAAGAAAAGGGAAATCGGAGAGGGCTTTACCGGTCGTCTTCTCCGGCGACTCCGGCGAAGTTCCGACGGTTGGCTTGGTCTCCGGCGAGCTCCTTCTTCTCCGGCGACGTCAACCGCATCGGCGGCGGTAACTCCGGCGAACAGGAGAAAACGGTGGGGAGTGCGTGTGAGGCATGAGGATGTTGAGATATGTGGTGAAGGTGTCAAAACCGGTTTGTGGAAGTGAATGAGGTGTGGGTTTTGGAACAAAGGTGCCGGGTATTTATATAGTGGTTCGGGTGGTCGGATTTAGGAAACAAGGAAGTGATTAATTGCCGGTGATTTCCAATCACCTATCTTTGGTAACCGGATTCTTGCTTGGTGTTAAAAACGGAAACGCGAAATTAGTCTTCGATCATGTTCAATCAGCGAGATTTGGTACATGTACGAAATGGAAAATATGGTTGTTAAAAAATGAACTCACGAGGAAAGGAAAGTCTTGCTGTTGCTGAATTTCAGTTTTGGGCGGCAACTTTCAAAAAGGAAATGATTGAAATCGCGTATAACAGAATTAGGAAACCAGATTTATCAGCTCCGGGAAGGAGGATAAACTGGTTAAGTTGTTGTTTGTGAAGGTTGAGGTCTCCGGTTCGATCCCTGGCACGCGCATAAAAATCTCTTTTTTTTTAAATAGCCAACCAACTAACCGGGTTAGCCACTAACTGAGGTTTCTAACTCAGTTAGTGCTGCCCCTTAATAAAATTAACCTGGTTAGGCTCATTTAACCAGGTTTTTACTAACGGGGTTAGATTAACTAACAAAAAGCCTAAAAAAATCAATAAAAATTTAGTTTTTAATATATATTTATTTATTTATTTAATTTTAGTTATTAATTTATTTATTTAAAATACTAATAAAATAGTATAAAATCATTTTAACCCAAATTTTGATATTTCAACCGAATTAACGTACGAATTCCCAATTTTCGTACGGTTTAGGGTAATCTCTTGGCAACGATGAATTTAAGAGCTGAGATTAAGATGGAATTTCACTGTTTTTACGTGCTTAACATAGTTTCAACGTGTTTAACATTGTCTAACGTGTTTTAACGTGTTGATCCATAACATAGAAATCAAACAAGAATATGATCAAAACAATGCATTTTTTTCATTATGATTTCAAGTCTCGAGTACAATTTGGGAATAGAATTCAATATGACAAAGGTACAACTTACAAAAATAGAAAGTACAAGCAGATCTGCCAAAAATAGAAAGATTGAAAATACGATATGTTACATTATTGGATTTTAATAATCCAAAGTTTCACCAGTTGGCCGATAATAATCCCAACTTTAAAAATTCCCTCCAATAATCCCAACTCGTAAAAGTTTGGCCGCCATTAATCTATGACAACCGGCACTTTTCCATGTATGCCGTACAATAATAAATAGTAATATGTACTTTAATGACTGTGCATGATTGAATTAATGAGATAAATGATTTTCTGATTACTTTCAAGAACATACAAATGCATTACATGTTGCATGATTGCTTATCATTATTACATGGAACCCGGTATGGTTCAATTAGTGCACAGAACAAAGTTAATACAATTATCAGATTAACTAGAAGTACTGACGGGAGTTCAGTACTCAGAGAGACATGATGTTAAGACACAGAATGAGCCCCGAAACCAAGAGTTACACTAAAATAGTGTGTAGGAAAGTAGGGACTATAAAACTGCCTTCCGAGTAATGATTTAAGTGCCAGAAAGTGCCCGAAACACACTAAAACTGCAGAAAACAGCAAAAATCAGCATTTTAACATCAAAATATAATGCAGAATTATGGTTTAATGGTCCAGAATACTTTGATAAGTGTCAGGAATCAAAACTGTCATAAAAGACAACATAAAGCACACTAAACTGCGCAATTTAGCACTTTAACGAACCGGTAACCAAACGAACAATCGGATACCACCCGAAACACCAAAATTTCACTAGAAGCATTGTTTTAATGTTATGAAGCTAGTTATGATCACCAAACATCATAACACATCTTAAAAACCCTAAACATATTAAACACTAAGTAACACCTTTTTAATCTAACGAACTTACTTAACTAAGACTTGAAACACAACTAATACCCCCTTTTGACGGTTCCAACATGGGACCCACTTGTGATTTTCTTTTAAATATGAGTTAATAGCCAAAATGGTCCCTAAGGTTTGCTCACTTTTGCCACTTTAGTCTAAAATCCAAATTTTTTAAATCTGGGTCCCTGAAGTTTGCATTTTTTTTTGCCATTTTAGTCCAAATTTCAAAAAAGTCAATTTTCGTCAAATTTTTTACTGAATTTTTTCTTTATCCTTATTTCTCACAAGGGCAAAATTATCATTCTATATTATTATAAAGCAATTTATATTAAAGAAAATAAAAAAAACCCTTAAAAGCCCCCTTATCGATCCAAAACCCTCACTTTCCCATCATCTTCTTCCTCACCTGCGACACCATCCAACCACCACCTCCGACAGAAAGAAAGAAGCTTACAGCAGCAATAGCAGTGATATCAGATGAAAGCAAATAAACAAAAAATGGAAGCCAATACTAGATGAAGCTTGTTGGGCTTAATTTCGGGCCCACGGTGGAGGTTCTTCGGATCCAGGTTTGGTCCAAGAAGGTGTTGATTGTGGTCCTTCGTCTTCTTTGACAGCAAACACTGTTAACTTTCTGTGAGAATTTTGATGGATTTTGACGGTGAAAAGAGGGGAAATTTTTAGAGGTTTTGTGAAGGTGAATAAGGGGAGAAGAAGGGGGGTGTGAGGTTCTTCGGATCCAGGTTTGGCGCAGGGGGCTTTTAAGGGTTTTTTTACTTTTCTTTAATATAAATTACTTTATAATAATATAGAATGACAATTTTGCCCTTCTGAGAAATGAGGATAAAAACAAAATTCAGTAAAAAAATTCACAAAATTTGACTTTTTTGAAATTTGGACTAAAATGGCAACAAAATGCAAACCTCAGGGACCCAGATTTAACAAATTTAGATTTTGGACTAAAGTGGCAAAAGTGAGCAAACCTCAGGGACCATTTTGGCTATTAACTCTTTAAATATTTTATTGGATATGTTGTGGTGATATAGAACACATTAACCTCAAGATAAAGAGATGTTGGAAGATCCTTTTTATAAACCACAAGAATTAGACATTTTACCATTCACCATTCAACACACCATCACTCCTCCTTCTCCCTCTCATGCTCTCGGCACAAACACCACACCCACATACCTTCATTTCTTGTCCATTTTCAAGTGTTCTAAGGCATTCTTAAGGTGAATCAAGTGTAACTAAGAAGGTGGGAAGCAAAGGAAGTGTAAGAACCTTCACAAGGAGCTATTAACCACTCTATTTCTTCATCATCTTCATTCTTGTTCTTCCCTAGCCTTAGAGCTAGTAGTAAGCTCCTTTAAGCTTGTCTCTACTTCTAATTTTAGTGGTTTAAGTATAATGTAACTTGGTAATTCAAAGAATCTCAAGAAAACATAAGCATGATCATGAACATAAAGCTTAAAAACATGAAAATCAAAGATGTTTAAGTGTATGTAGTAAACTTGTTTGATGATTTCTTGTGTTTATGATGTAGATCATCATATGAAGCTTGCTAGATGATGATTAAACACATGATCTAGCAAGTATAAGGATGGATCTTGAGAAAATCATGTTGATCATCCTTTATGTGAATCATGAACTTTAAGATGAACTTGTTTTAGTGTAGGATGATTATTCCTACAAGTTATAAGTCTTGAAAATAAAAGATTTCAAAAATAATATTTTCAAGAAACTAAAGTTTATTACAATATTTAACATGAGGATGGTCTTTTTTAAAGAAAGTAGTCATGTTTTAAGGGTTAAAACAAAGCTACTAAAGTGTATGTAACAAGAAAAATACAAGAAGATTAATTTTTGAAAAATCATCATACAAGTTGTGAAGAATGAAACTTCACAAGAATGGGTTTTATAAACTAATAACCATGGATTTAGTATTCTTAAACCTCACTAAACAACATGTGAAATTACTACAATTTTTACAAACTTTCAAGTTCATGTCATAGTGTAAAATGCATATTTTTGGCTCATGCTAAGCTATGTGTGAATTGTTGATGATTGATGATGAATTTCTAAAAGAAAATGATATGCTAGCATAGAAACCTCCATTTTTAAGGGAAAACTATGGCAAAATTTTTGTAGGAATTAAACACTTAGAAAAATATTTTTAAACAAGTGTTAACAAGTAATTTTCGATCTTGGTTTCAAAAATAAAAATTTGCCATAATTTTTATTACAAAAAATTACAAATATTGGAGGTTGATTTTTGATGATAAAAATCACTAAGTATAGATATTTAGGAAAATATATATTTAGATGTCACAAATTATGTGTTACTTGTATGTTGTTTGTATTAGTTATATTAAACTAGGAACCTTGAAAATAATACACCACACCAAATACTAAGAATTGTAATATGAAAATATTACCAAAAATCCCAAGAAAATAAATATATAATTCATACCCGAATATTGGACAATCAGACAAACGGACTATAAATATATATATATTCCGAAAATAAATTCATAACTTGACAAGTATGACAACGGTATTTTTGAAACCGAAGAAAATGGAAAAATACGGATTTTTATAACCTCTACAAAATATATCATATTTTGTCAAATAGAAAATATATTATTTTTGCGTGGCGAAAAAATATATATTTTCTTAAACAATTCAAAAATATATTATTTTGGTGAAAACTAAAAGTATATATTTTTCTAAGGTTAATCCTAAAAATATATTATTTTTGAGAAACATATGGAAGTATACTTATTTTTGCCAAGAAAAGTTTATAGATATTTTTCTATAAAAATTCTCTTAAAATACATATATTTTAAGAATATAAAGTTATGGATTTTTTTTAATTGTATAGAAATAATATTACGGAAAATTATACACAAGTTTAAGTACAAAATACTTAATAAATACAAGAAAAATATGTATTCTCATACGTATAAATACACATCGGAATACACCACCCATACTTGGCAAAATACCCGTATACAAATACACCAGTATGAAAATACACAACTACAAGTATACTCATACATGGGAATATATTTATGTGAGGAATACATAATGAACTAAGTTAAAATATATTATTTTTGACAATATTTCAAATATTTGAATAAAAATAGTTTAAGTTAAAATATTTATTTTAACTAATAATTATATAATTTGGAGTTATATAATATATATCCAACGTATAACTCAAAGTATACCAATTCCAAAAATAAGTCTTAATAAATAAGACTAAGAGTCGTTACACGACCTAAGTGTCTAATTGAACATAACACATGTGTAAGTAGTGGTACGACACAAGGTAAAGATCTTTGAGTATACGTGACAGCAGGATGCAAACTAGTGAGTTCATGTCCCCTTTTTTCTTTTAACGGTTTTCAGTTTTATAACTTATGGGGGTGAAATACATATTTCAAATGTTTCAAACGTTTACAAATGGTATGGTTAGCTAAGGAATGAACTGTTAGATTATGTGAATGGGTAGGCGTTAAATTAAAACCATTAATCTTCGTATGAAGACCGTGGGGCATTAGTGATACATCTATTTGGGTGTTGCGAGCCCCACCCATGGGTCCGCGAGTTGGCCCATGTGGTGACTATGTCATTCCAGCCGGGTGGCCCGGTACGAAATCCGCTAGGTTTGAGCCTTCCTACACCATTGCACACATATTAATGACCTTGCAAATCATTAATTGATCTGTTCATAGACGCTTTGATACCGGATTACAAAGGAATACTTACAAATGTTTACAAGATTATTCGAGCTCACATACAAAACACATGAACTCGTTCAACTTTTGTTGATGTTTTCAAAATTACATGTATTTCAGGAAACAAGATGGATCTTGGGCGCCGGTGTTGTTTTCAAGATGTAAATCTCAAGTTTAGATGTCATCCACTTTTGTTGATTTGTAACTTGACCTGAGGATATGTTGGTTGAAACTTAAATGTCTTGTGTTTGTAACGTTTTAAACTTATGAATGGATGAACATCATTTTAATCATATAGTTGTTTATTATAATTGAATGCAATGATATTGATCAAGTCATGTTGGAAATTTAGATGATGTGAATGGATATTAATTTAGTGAAATTATAATTTAGTAAAATTATAATTATTTACTAGACTCTTCATATGGGCGATAAACTCTTAAGTGGAGTTTTATGTCAATTTATTAGCTTTTATTAGAGTTTATGTCTCTAATAAAATCTCTAATAAAGTGAGACTTTTAGTAGAGTTTTTATGTCAATTTATTAGTTTTTATTAGAGTTCATTTTCTCTAACAAAATCCCTAATAAATTGAGACTCTTCTCTACCTCATATCTCTTGTATACAAAGTAGGTTATGTGCCTAACTTGATGAAACTAATTACAAGTAGAGAATTGAAAGTGGAATTTTTAGAAGAAAAAAATAGAAGAGTTCTTAGAGATACTTGAAGACCCATGTGTTGGGTACTTAGAGAGATATGTTTTCTCTATTCGATTTCATCATCTTCATACCATTATTTCCCACAAGTTCTAACGCTATAATTCTATCCGGTGTAACATCGGGCGCGTGGCCATCTCCGGCAGTACATACTGCTTCAGCGGTTGTACCCTGGGAGACAGACGCGTTATCTTTAGTAGAGGCGCGAAATCTGTTTTGAGGGAAGCGTGTTGAACACGTGCCTCAACCAAAATCGTCAACGTTTTAGTGTGCTCTTTGTTGCAGTCAAGGAGTATTTTTCAAGACTCAAGATGATGAATACTCGAGTCTAGGATGCTATCAAATGCGCGTCAAGGACCCACTAGAGATGCGGCTTGAATCAAGATTGGTATATAAAATTATATTTTTTATTCTTTTTATTTAGTTATTGCAACCGGTATTGTACTATGATATTTCCTACGAATAACGAGAGTCTCGTTATTATATATTTTTTAATTATATTTTATAAAAGGTGAACCTAGTTCCTACAAACTTAAAACAGATTTCGTGAGATTGTTGCTACAATCTTAAAACCTTATTTATAATGATTTTGGGTTCACAAAAGGATTTATAATAATTTTTTTTAAAGATTATGATCTTATAAATATTTTCTTTTGGGAAATATGTATGTGGTACAACTTATTGTGTTTGGATTTCTTGAGATTGAGATACAATCTTAAATCCTATACCGTGGTACAAAACGAATAGTTTTGGTTCAACCGTTTGGTTTTTGAAACGATTTTGGGTATCGTTAATTTTTCTAACTTTTGTGTTAGATCGGGTTTATTAGTGTAAACCATACGTTTTTTGTAAACGTTAAATTTTCTAACATGTGTGTTAGACCGGAATTATTGGTGTAAACCATACATTTTTTTGTAAACGTTAAATTCTCTTAAGTAAAGTTTTTTATGTCTTTAAATAAGAGTTTTATGTTACTTGATTAGAGTTTTATGTCTCTAATTAAGTCTCTATTTAAAGTAGATTCTTCATCCACCATGGATTGATATGAACAAATAAGTCTTATAATGATTTTTGTAATCATTTGTCTTCTAACATGTGTGTTAGAAACGTTTATGAAACGCGTTAGTTTGGAAGCAATTTTTTAATTGTTTAGTTTTCTAACGTGTGTATTAGAAATGACTTATTTATTTGAACCATGTATGTGTTTTTGGCAAGTCGAATTAACATTTTGTGGAAATGTTAATATTTCTAACGTGCGCGTTAGAATTTCTTTCATTTTAACATGATTGTTAAAAATGGTTAAAATACAAATGCTTTGAAATGTTTTATGTAAACATTTTATATAAGTATTTTGTTGTAGCATTGATTTTAATTCTTTGTATGATTTAGAAATAAAAGGTCATACATTGAAGTTGATGTTTGATTGGCTTCAAAAATTAAATCACCATAAAGTGATGGTGTAGTTGTGTGGGATTTATCACCAACTTTAATTTGTGATTTCTAAATCCATTTGAGTGAAATTTTAAATACTAATTAAACTCTTCATATGGTGAAACTCTTGAGTAGAGTTTTAATGATGACATTTGATGAGTTTTATTAGAGTTTAAATCTATAATTATTGCGACTCTTAACTCTTCATATGGTGAAACTCTTGAGTAGAGTTTTAATGATGACATTTGATGAGTTTTATTAGAGTTTAAGTCTATAATTATTGAGACTCTTAACTCTTCATATGGTGAAACTCTTGAGTAGAGTTTTAATGATGACATTTGATGAGTTTTAATGATGACATTTAATGCTCTAATTTGGTCATGTTTGTATATATAAAATGACTTAAATTTTTTAACACGTGTGTTAGAAAATGTGTATCATGAATACGAGGTTAGAGATTGTTCATAATGAACAGAAATGTTTTATGTAAACATTTAATTGCCTATGTGAGCATTAAAGATGATGAGAAATGGTTTATTTTATAAACTATATTTTTGGAATACGTTTTATGTAAACGTTCGATTTTATAATGTGCTTGTTATAACATTTTTTTCTAACATGCTTGTTAGAAAATGTTATTTGGTGAAAAACAACTTGGTGTTGTTGTGAACAAATTTAATTGTTCAAGTTTACTACTTAAATGTAGTATTTGTAACAACTTGGTGTTGTTTTGAGCATAATTGTCCAAGTTTAAAGTTAAAGATGAAATGGGGAACTTGTACTTACAAGTGCATGGAGTCTTATTGGGGGAGTACCTCAAGACATGCCATGAGACGATATTGTTGAGAAGATTTCGTTCAAATTATAAAGTGTTGAAGATAAAAGCACTTTGCTATTTGACGTCTACATATTGTCTATGCTTCCGTTTAAATTTCAAAAGTGATTGGCTCTTATGATTTAGTTTCCAATGTATTTTATTGTTTTGTGTTCAATATCTTCGGATAACACATGCAATTTTTTACAAAAAAATAAATCACTAATGGTTGTGACGTATAAATTATTTTTGTGGAAAATAATTATAACGTCGGTTATACATTGTTTAAAAGAATATGGTTTTAAACAGATAGTACATGAAAATACTTGGACATAAATAATTTGAGAGTTGTTACATTGACAAAAAAAAAAAAAAAACCCATCAAATGTGTAACCACATCATGAGTGAGTAATGAAAGAACGTATTGAGTGTATTGAGATGAAATACACTAACAACATTCATGTCGACATACTTCATTAGAAGTCATTGGAAAATTCACAAGTGTGAATTCTAACATATGAAAGTAAAAGTACTATATGTTATTGTATACCTTTAATAAATCTTGCGAGATTTATAAGTAGATGCGTCTACCACTTGATTATTGTTAGATCTATATGGATATTTACCTTCATTTAGGAGAGCATCCTAAATATACATATCTCCTAATGAATAACAATAGATGGGTGCAAATCACTTATGGCAAATTATGAATGCCATGTTGTTGAGTGTCGCTCAAATTGACTCTATCTCACACATAATAGTGATTGTAGACGAGAAACATTCATCTTGTTGGTGATGAATGTGTTCACCAATTGACTTGGATTAAGACTTATGTTTAAGTACTTATGAGTCAATAGTGGAATGTTGGAGATCAAAGGTAAACAAGTTATGTTCCTTAAATGAATGATGAAATTTAGCTACGTGCTATATACAATAATTTGTGAGACCTTCCTAAATATTGATATTTTAGGATTATGAATAAGTCTCATTATTTTGTCTTAACAAGGGATGAATGTTGCAAAGTGATATTATGATATCCTTAGGGCTGTGAAGAATCAGAATGATGCATCTTCTGTTCACATGCTAAAGTATTGTAGTCTAAAGCATGCTAGACTAGTACTTGGTTAATTATGGGTCTTGACGGAGACTAATTAACTTTAAACATTCAAATGTGTATGAACACAAAAAAAATTGTGTATAGACAAAATTGAGGGAGAATTTTCATTCATTATAAGGAAAAGACATGTAACTTTTTAAGAGTTTGTTCGAGGAGAACTCATTGTCTAAGCTTATTCTAGATATTAAATTAGAATTATTCTAAGTTGGTGCCAAATTTATGACAATGGCATGTGTTGCTTTGGTTAGCTCAGAAGCTTATGTAAGCTAATGCAGTATGAGTTGAATTCACTGATACAATGAGGTTGATCTTGTTCAATCATATGTGTATAAATGTTGTCATAAGTGAAGTTATGGAAATGTTGATCAAATGGCAAGAAATATGGGGGAGGATCCATTTAGAAACAACCCTATAAGGGTATGTAGAAATGGATTTCATTACCCCATCTGGATGATATCCTATAACACTTAAATGTGGGGGTGTCTTGCATTTATATCATAAAAGTTTGGCAATAAGGATTTTGTAATCCAATCTAACATTGCAAACAGACGACTATGTGGAGGACACAAAGGTCGTAGTGTATAATGGAGATGTATTTGCCTTAAATCAGAAGCGTATCTTACAAAGACATATATTATAACCAGATTCAGATGGCCACTGAGGTTATAGTCTTAGAAGTTGACAATAGGCAAAATTAACTTACGAGTTAAGAACACATCATGACAACTGATCTCAAATACGTAAAGTTAGTTGTTAATGTTATGGATCCAACAACCTGAGGGTTTATTAGAGATCAAGTTGTGGAATGAGACTGAAGCCCATGGAAAAAGGGCATGTGAAGGACACCTAACTTAGTTGACTGGAGATCCTAAGATCTAAGTTCAATAGGACAACTAACTCATATGCCTAAAGGTGGTCACTGTGGGGGCATAAATGATATGTATATATGGTTATATATACCCCCAAAGTATAAAAGGGTGTTTAAATACGTCCTAGTCTATTCCTATGATATTCAGTGACAAAGATTGAGGCTAAGCATAATATGTGGTAAATGATTTGGATAAATCACGATAACCACAATGCTTTTAATGATCTAAGGAGAATCACCTATGTTAGAGAGAAGTGGGGTCGCTTCGAATGGAATTGAGGGCACAATTCCTAGAGCTTTCGCAGAACCAGGAAAGTGTTCCACGACCATTATTGGACACGACTATGAGGAGATGACCCCGCTAGGGAGAGTCCTGTGTGAAGTGTATTGTCGTCTACACAAACGGCAGACGAGTTCAAAGACATCGAGATCTACTCGGAGCTAGTGGGCTAAGTGTATTTCATGAGCGAAGGTTCAAAGGGTAACACCTACCTATCGTATGCAAAACTCAACTGTCGAGGTTCCATTGGAAATTTTATGTGTTTAGAACGATCTCCATTCATGTGGGGGATTGTTGGAAATTTAGATGGTGTGAATGGATATTAATTTAGTGAAATTATAATTTAGTAAAATTATAATTATTTACTAGACTCTTCATATGGTGATAAACTCTTAAGTGGAGTTTTATGTCAATTTATTAACTTTTATTAGAGTTTATGTCTCTAATAAAATCTCTAATAAAGTGAGACTTTTATTAGAGTTTATATGTCAATTTATTAGTTTTTATTAGAGTTCATTTTCTCTAACAAAATCACTAATAAATTAAGACTCTTCTCTACCTCATATCTCTTGTATACAAAGTAGGTTATGTGACTAACTTGATGAAACTAATTACAAGTAGAGAATTGAAAGTAGAATTTTTAGAAGAAAAAAATAGAAGAGTTCTTGGAGATACTTGAAGACCCATGTGTTGGGGATTTAGAGAGATATGTTTTCTCTATTCGATTTCATCATCTTCATACCACTATTTCCCACAAGTTCTAACGCTATAATTCTATCCGGTGTAACATTGGGCGCGTGGCCATCTCCGGCAGTACATACTGCTTCGGCTGTTGTACCCTGGGAGACAGACGCGTCGTCTTTAGTAGAGGCCCGAAATCTGTTTTAAGGGAAGCGTGTTAAACACGTGCCTCAACCAAAATCGTCAACGTTTTAGTGTGCTCTTTGTTGCAGTCAAGGAGTATTTTTCAAGACTCAAGATGATGAATACTCGAGTCTAGGATGCTATCAATGCGCGTCAAGGACCCACCAGAGATGCGGCTTGAATCAAGATTGGTATATAAAATTATATTTTTTATTCTTTTTATTTAGTTATTGCAATCGGTATTGTACTATGATATTTTCTACGAATAACGAGAGTCTCGTTATTATATATTTTGTAATTATATTTTATAAAAGGTGAACCTAGTTCATACAAGTCACACATACACGCTTCCGCAAAAGTCAGGGTGTGACATGATCCTTTTCAAACATATAAGAATTTGGTCTCCTATATAGAGACTCCTTAATTGATTTAAGTGCACCTATGTTAGAAAATGATCAATGGCGGCCAAACTTTTAAAAGTTGGGATTATTGGAGGAAATTTTTAAAGTTGGGATTATTATCGGCGAACTGGTGAAACTTAGGATTATTAAAATCCAATAACCCTTTATAAAAGAGTATGTGCTTCCAATAAAAGAATATGTGCTTCTCATGTCGGTTTATGAAATTTATCATAAGTATTTTTTTTTTTTTTGTTTAGAAATCCTGGTTATTCGGATTACTCTTTCTTAAATATAACTTTTCAAAGTTAGAAAATTAGTTACTTTATCTAATAATGATTTGCTATGAAATATGATAAATTATTATATTTCGATAAAATTCAAACATTCAGTATAAGAAAATAGTTTTGCCAAGTATCTTCTATTAAAAATATTAGTTTATTAAGTGATGTTTTAAAATGAGTCTGTTTGTAAAAGAAAAATGGTTTTAGTCATTATGGCCAACTATGTATCCGTTTCTACATCAGTTTTGTGTTGGGTTCGGTATCGATTACGTACCTGAATGACTTTCATTTCCTTGTTAGTTCCCTTACATGAACCAAGATTCTTTATTTCAGTAATGTAATAAAGTGTAATTAGGATCTTTTTATTAGTGTTATGGATTTAGTTTTGATATTGTAAGAGTGACACATCATCTTAGCGAGTTTGGAGTGTTACATGAACCATCTTCAAATTCAAAAAATTTGAAATCATAAATTCATTGACTTCTAGTGTATATAACATACAAGAGTTTTCAAAATCACAAATTCATACGCACATTCATCGCAATATGCCCTAAAAATAAGAACCAACTGATAGGGGAGGAACCATGACTAATGTTGATTTTTTACAATGACACAGAGACATGTTTCCAAAAGAACCTGCTATAGTAAAAATAAATCCAACCGATGGTGAATCTGAAATCGTTGATTGTGGAAACCGTATGTGAAAAACAACATTTTAGAAATCAAGAAGATGAAATCAAACCTCGATATCATTTGAACCTTTACATTGAGTCTTAGAACCACCTAAGCATCTTCAAATAGAGCCAATAAACCATCAACTACTTCAATTTCTATCTTCAAATAGAGCCAATTCTTTTAGGGTCCGTTTGGTTGGTGAAATACTGAAATTTGCATGAATTGAAATTAGAAATTGAATTAATTCCATTAGTATTTATGTTTGGGTGGAATTAATTCCACTATATAATGAACTAGGTTATATACCCGTAAGCTTCACGGGTTATGAGTTATGTTAAAAAAATATATTTCCAAAACAAATTTTAAGCGTCATTTTTTTCCATATGATGGAATTTAATAGAGAGATTTCAACTTTCCTTTCATCTAGTGATGGAATTTAAACATTCCACATGAATCTTTCAAGTTTACCAAAAATTCCTTATCTCCTTCGTCAGGGGCGGATGTATACACATACAAGGGGGAGCGTCCGCTACCGCTTGGTCGGAAAATTTTTGACGTTTTTAGTGTAAATTTTGGAAAATTTGACGTTTTTTCGATTTCGTTACCGCCTATTTATAAAACGTTCCCGCTTGGTCGGAATCCTAGATCCGCCACTGTCCTTCATAAAAGAGAAATGGATGAGGGTAGTTTTGTAATATGTTTTTCTAATTTCATTATCAAATTTATAAACCAAACGAGAGATGGATTTTCAACATAATAATTTCAATTTTAATTCCATTTCTAATTCTATTTCCGATTACTTTAAAAACATTATTTGAACCAAACAACCCCTTAGTTTTTAGTTTATGTTGCTTGAAACTGGAAACGAGCTAAAATTGGTTAAACGATCTAGCTATATAAATGTTGATAACTAAATTATTTACAAATTGTGAGAATATGATCTGAAAGGAATTATGTTTTTTTTTTTAATATTATGATTAATTCATTTAAATTGTGTTGCAGATCGATCGAATACGTAACCCAATTGGAAGGTAGTATTAGAACAAATGAAATTAAATAGTATTGGGCTAAAACGTAACCCAATTGGGCTTCAAATATATCACGTGGGCTGCAGTCTCCAAAATAAAAGATATGATTCATTACTTAAATGGTTTTTGTTTGATTTATTCTAATATCCGATTCCACAAATAAAACTTCTTTATTTTTTTTTTTTTGTTGAGATCAATCACCTTGCAAAGTTTATAATAATCTTCCAACGACCAACCGTATATAATATCAGTGGTGAAGCTTGACAATGAAGACGGGGGTCGACCACCTATATACCCAAAAATTTCTATAGAACCGGGGGTCGAAAACGTATATACCCAAAAATTTGTATACGAAAACTACATATATAATACTACTGAGCGAAAAGTTCGAGGTTCGGGCGCACCCCCCCCCCCGGGCCCCTCTTAAGCTGCGCCCCTATATAATATGGTTAATGGATTTTTAAAAGAATAACGTTTTGTTTAACATAACAAACTGATTTGTAACGCCCTACATTTTAATGTGCTTATTTAGTATTATTTCAACACATACTGATGATAAACAAGTTATTGAGAAAATGGTATAGCCTAATGAAGGTATTTGTGCTAATTTTTATAAATGATTCGTGCAAATGTGAAAATTGATTAAAGTCGAAGTCAGACTTTTGGTCAAAATTAGAGACATGGGGTAATATAATCATTAGGGAGGTCTAAGGTGGTGTAAAGGGTGAGAAATCGCTCATTTGTCTATTGAACCTCTATGTGTAAGTTTGTCATGGTGTTTGAGGATCAAAACTAGAGAAAATCTATAATTGTGCGATTAAATGTAGAAATCCTGAAGGTATTCATCAAAGGCTTGATCTATTGGCATACCCTGAAATCTATATGTATGTTTTGTTTTTTCAATACGGATCGTATAGATCTATACGATCCGTATAGGGTTAATTTTAGATAGTTGCAGACTGACAGGGTGAGTATTTGTCTGATGGCTGGTCATATACGGATTGTATAGGGCTATATCCGTATAGGTTCCAAGTTTCTTTTTTAGTTTAAAGTTTGGTGTTTTGGGCGTGGTTATTTCAATTAAAAACCACTAGTTAAAGTGAATACCCGAAAACTAACTAAAAAAGCTTAAAAAACATACCAATTTTTTTTTAATTTTCGCTAGTTTTTGTATATAAAAAAAACTTTTTTTCATAAAAAAAACTTGTACTACACATGTGCATTATATGTGTACTACACATGTGTTATTACACATTTACACTACAATTTTTTTTTTGAAAAAAAGTTTTTTTATATATAAAAAATAGCGATTTTAAATAAAAAAATTGTAAAAAAATATTTTTATGTTTTTTAGGTTTTTTTAGTTAGTTTTCGAGTTTTCGCGATAAAAGGAGTTTTCACTTGAACTCTCACCTATATATATATAGGGTTAGGATCATGTGAGAAGCACTTGGCTAATTGAGAAACTTGAGAAACATTCTGGACCACACATTTTCCCTAAGCTTTTCGTAATATACACATATGTATAGTTTAAAATTTACTATATACTGTATAATTCAAGATTTGACAATATACATATATGTATATAGTGATTTTCAACCTATACATATGTGTATATTACGAAAAGCTCAGAGGAAATGTGTGGTCTAGAATGTTTCTCAACTTTTTCAAATAGGGTGGACATCTCTTAAGATCTCTACCCTATATATATATAGGTGAGTTATAGGGAGAAATCCTATGTGAGATACAAAAACTTTGAAAACCTAATGGATGGATATTATGCTGCCATGTGTTACACTTTTTCACTACAACATTTTTCATTGACGCCTGCGATATTTTCTGACACTGACACGCTTTTCATAACAGTGGAGAGAGGAGAGAGAATGTGTCACATTTTTTATAACTCACCGATAGCGTTTTTTATAAAAGTTTTTTAGATTATTTGAAGTGTATAAATTTTAGAACTTATAATTTACGAAGTTTTTATTTTTTAATGCGTGCAAAAAAACATACTACATTTTTTTTATAACGAGATTTTTATATATAAATGTAGTTATCCCATTTTTTGTGTCAGATGAAAGAGAAGAGAGAAAAGTGTAACACTTTACCCTTTTTTCGTTGTAACTTTTGTCTGAAAAAATAACTTTTTTTGTACATTTTTAATATCAACCATTGATCAAATGAGATTGACGGTAAAGATTAAGTTTTATGGGTTTGTTTTTTAACTAAAGTGATTTTTCGATTTATTTTTTCCATATATATATATAAGACAAAGATCCGTTAGGAACCACACTTTATTGCGAGAACCAATGTGAACACAACAAAAAATGCCTAAAAATAGCTAAAAAACACACAATTTTTTTTAATAGTTTTTATAAAAAAATCTTTTTTTTTTGCTACTAAAAGTAGCGATTTTAACATAAAAAATCTTAAAAAAAAAAATTTTTTAGATTCTTTTTTTTATTTTTTTAGATTTTTTTTAGGTTTTTTTGGAGGTTTAGTTTTTAGCATTTTAGCTTGGGGGGGGGGGGGGGTTAGGTTTCTGGGGGGTGGGGGAGGGGGGTTTAGGTTTTTTTTTTTTTTTGTGTGGGGGGGGGGGGAGGGTTAGGTTTTTTTTAGGTTTTTTGGGGGTTTTAGTTTTTAAAATTTAGCTTTAGAGGGGGGGGGGGAGGTTAGGTTTCTTTTTTGTGAGGGGGGGGGTGGTGGGGTTAGGTTTTTTTAGCTATTTTAGGTTGTGTTCACATTGGTTCTCGCAATAAAGGTGGTTCTCGCATCAACATTACCCTATATATATATATATATATATATATATATATATATATATATATATATATATATATATATATATATATATATATATATATGGCAAGGTTCAAATGAAAACCACTAGTTATTGTGAAAAATTGAAAACTAATTAAAAAAGCCAAAAAAAACATACCAATTTTTTTTTTTTTTTTTTGCATAATAATTTTCGCTACTTTTAGTATATAAAAAAATTTCAAAACATTTTTTTTTTGTAGTGCACATGTGCAATAATACACATGTGTAGTACACATACACATGTGTAGTATTACACATGTGTAATACAATTTTTTTTTTGAAATTTTTTTATATATACAAAGGCCTTCGATTTTTTATAAAAAATGGAAAAATAAATTTTTGGTGTGTTTTTTAGGATTTTTTTAGTTAGTTTTTGAGTTTTAACAATAAAAGTGGTTTTCATTTGAACCACCCCCTATATATATATATATATATATATATATATATATATATATATATATATATATATATATATATATATATATATATATATAGGCTGAGGATCATTTCAGAACTCTAAATAATTACAGAACTTTCAGAACTTCTAATAAACAATTATTTTATATATAAATTTTTGTATTTACGGTACTTTTATCATTTATCATATGTATTTTTATGATTACATACATGTTAATAGTAGTTTACATATGTATAATAATCAGATTGTATATATGTGTAACAACTAATTACATATATGTAAAAAAACCAGTTTACATATGTGTAATCATAAAATTACATACCAAAAAATGATAAACTACTTTTAACATGTATGTAATCATAAAAATATATGGAAAAAATGATAGAAGTGCTCTAAAAATTAAAAAAGCTAAATAAAAATGTTGTTTATTAAGAGTTCTGAAAGTTCTGCAATTATTTAGAGTTCTGAAATGAACCCAACCCTATATATATATATATATATATATATATATATATATATATATATATATATATATAGAGGCCGGTTATCATACAAATGCTCTAATCGTACATTATATACGCTACAACAACAACCGTACGATCATCTCATTAAAAGCGCGTGTTTAAATAATTAAATTAATCAAAATAAAATTAGTAAAAGAAACCGCCAAGGTTAGAATCGGCCATAACGAGAACAAAATCCCTGATTATTAGCACACAATAACTCAAAATCATACCGTAAACCCAAAATCAAAAGCATTCTCCTTCTCCAAAACATCACCTGCTACTCTCCATTGCGATTACCTGCTACTCTGCATTGCGATTTCAACTACGATTCCATGAATATTGAGAAAAGAAGCAAAGCAAACAACGACAGACCACAATCGAAGAAGATGAATCCAGGTATCAATTTACATTTGCGATTTAAAAGTGTAATATATAGGTGCTTAAATATCAAATGCGATTTTGTTTGTTTATTAACGTTTTAACTAAACATATAAGTTTTATAACATTATATATTGATAACAACATCAATTTTGCTAGGGTTTGTTACTCGTATATTTATTTGTTAGGTTTTGAATTTTTTTTGCATTTGTCTTAATGATACTGATGGATGTGCGATATCATATAGGGTTTTGTTGTGCTTTTTTTGATATTTGCGATTTCATATGATAAAAGCTGGTATGTAGAAGGTTTTTTTTTTGTTTTAGGTTAAATTAGATTTGCGAATTCATATAAATGCAAATGCGATTTTATATCAGAAGTTAGTTGTATTGTCTTTTTGTTTTAGGTTAAATTAGATTTGCAAATTGATATAAATGCAAATGCGATTTTATATCAGAAGTTAGTTGTATTGTTTTTTTGTTTTATGTTAAATTAGATTTGCGAATTGATATAAATGCAAATGCGATTTTATATCAGAAGTTAGATGTATTGTTTAGGTAATGCTTATGTAACAAATGCGAAATCATAACACTTGAAAGCAAATTGATAAAAAAAACGTGCGATTTGATATCTAACACATGCGAACTAATGACTTGTTGTGCATGATTAGCTGACAAATGCGATTTTGTAAGTGTTTTTTAACTATAGCTTGCGATTTTGTAGAAATAGAATCTGATGAAGACTTTGAAGGACCAATATCAAGTCTGATAAAAACTAAAAAGCATAGAAAGAGATTGGTGATTCAAGAAAGTTCAGAAGATGATGAAATTGTTAAACCACCCCAAAAAAAGAAAAAGCATGAGAAGAAGGAAGATAAAAAAAAAAATCAAAGATAGTCACAAAAAAACATTCAAAGAAGGGGCAACAACCTAAAACAGAACATAGGGAGTTCTTCAAATACAGCAATAAAGCAATACTGCTGCGATGTCAACCTAACTCATATATGGATACTGTTAGAAGATTTTCAAAAAAAACAACTTGATGATGTTAGGGATATGGGGTTTGGAGCTATTCTTGATATCAACATCAACCATATTTCAACACGGTTGGCATATTGGCTAGCCAGAAACTTTGACGAGAACTTCGATACGCTAAACGTAGGAAAACACCAAATAAAAATAACATCTGACACAGTTTACGAGGTATTTGGAATACCAAAGGGTCCAAAGAAGGTTGAAATAATAGCTGATAAGAGAAAAGTCAAAAAGCAAGAGAAAATTGAAAAAAGTCAAGAACCGGGAAATGCTATCAGAAATACATTCATCAGCCACTGGGGGGAAAACAGGAGACTTACACATGGCTTAATTGCAGACACAATGGAAAATCAAAGAGACGGAGGGAGCCTGTTTAGATTAAATTTCCTTGTGTACTGGATGACATTCTTTGCGGAGATTACAAAGGCAACACTTGCAAATGATAGATGTCTGCTTGGAGTAGAAGCTGTTGAGGAAATAAAAAATCTAGATTGGTGCTCATATCTACTCGAAACCTTGCGCCGGACACGAGAGGGCTGGAAGAACTATAAGATACAGTTCGTAGGACCTGTTGCCTTTCTTACGGTATGCATTACTACATTTAATAACATATTTAAAAATACTATTTTGTTCTTTTATATAATTAAATAATCTTGCGATTTATACAGCTTCTTTACACGCATGAGTACAACAAAAGGTTTAACCTGTTTGAGAAAGCCGTGGAGATGCCTGTTATTCGTTATATAACATCTTCAGAGATTGATAAAGTCGAAGAACATATTTCGGATAACGGACCTCTATGGATATCAAGTGAGAGTGAAGAAGAAGAAGAAAATGAAGAAGAAAATGAAGGAGAAAATGAAGAAAACAAGGAAGAAGAAGAGCGTCCTCTGGATGATGATTATACACTACGACCACCGGTTGACACGACAATAAGCTACAAAAGAAGGACTGCGCGCGCAGTACAAAACGAAGAAACCGGGGCAGAGCCAAAAGATAACGAGAACATCGATGATTTCATGAATTTCAGTTTTGAAATAAATGAGATGTCTCAGATGAACATTGACTTTGAAGTTGGAACGCAGACGCAGAAAATGATTGATTATTGCAACACTCCTGCTCCACTTTCACCGTCAGTAATCTATGACACGGCCCACGAACAACAACTAGAGGCTTCAAGAGCAGCCAAAAAAGTAAGTGTAAAAAAATATTAAATTAACTTATTTAACTTAATTAATTATATTTAACTTCTATGTTCATATTACAGAATCTGTTGAAAAAAATGAAAGCGAATGTCAAAAAATACCTTAAAATGGTTCGAGATGTTCAAGAGATGAACAAATTAGTGTCAGAGGCAAAAACTAAGTGTTTTTGGGATGTTGAGGTTATGAATGCTTGTAAGGAGTGGGATCAGACGCTTAAGAATAATCCCATTTGTCCGCCACCTGAACCGGTTCAAGAGGATGAACCTGCAGCCTCTCCTGTTCATCAAGAACCTGAAAACCCAACTTCTGAGGTTCATCATGAAGTTGATACAAACAAAGAAGGTAGAGAGGATGAAGAAGCACAAAAAGTAATATCCAGTGTTTTGGTACAAATGGCATCAGAAGGTAACACATGCGAACTCATATATTAACACATGCGATATAATGTAAAAAATTCACTAAGAATTATGCGAACTCATATATTAACACATGCGATATAATGTACAAATTCACTCAAAATTATGCATTTGCGAAACCTATACAAAACACATGCGATATTATGAAAAACATTTCAGATTTGGTTTCGCACACAATGTCATGTATACTCCTGCGATTTTGATTATGCTGTATTAAATAAAATAATTTGGGTCTATAGGTACACTGCAACCAGATGATGGAGGAGTCACAGACACCCTCATTGCAAATATTCAAACAGTGGAACCGGGTGTATACGCTTACCAAACAACTGCCAATGGTAATAAAAACCCTTTACTTTTTGAGAAAAATTAAACATCATAAATTATTGTATATCTTAAATTACTCTGGCATGCAGAAACTGGTGAAAATGAAACTGTTGACGAAGAGACAGTGAACTTGGCAGAATCTACACAAAAGGTCCAGGAAGAAGTGCTGGAAAAAGACCCCCAACAACTCGATACGGACGTTGAAGTTGAAAAGGAAATGGAACCTGAATGCCCTCAGGTAACTGCTGAAGAACTGCATTCAGTTGAGTTGGTTTTGAGCGTAGGACCAACATTGGAAGAAGATAAAGGGAAAAAACAAACTAGGGGGAGAAAAAACACAAAGCCAAAGCAAGTTCCAAAACAAGTCATACCAAAAGGTTTAAACGAACTGCTTTACAAGACAATAGAACAAGCAAGAATAAGAGGTGAAAAAAGATGTGCAGAACTTGGAGACAAATTTTGCTCACCTTACTGCAATAGAGTGGTGAATATGCATGAAGCACTCTTGAACCAAGAATTGAGTGTGATCCGCTTCACATTTGCTACCTTTGCAGACTTGTAGTAAGTATCAAAAAAATATATCAAACAAACAAGAATCTAATAAAAATATACACAAAACAAGAACTAATTCTTTATTTTTATGACTGGCAGAGAAGAGTTTTACCGATCAAAAACTGAGGTTGCAACATTCAAAGCTGTGTTTGAAAGCTTCTTCAGGGAACAATACGTAGCATCGAACGGGATAGATGCATTTGTAGATATTCTAAACCTTGAAGAGAAGAAAAGGGATAGAAAATCATCACCACACAGATTCTTCTTGTTTTCCACAATGATGGTATGTTTTCATGTACATTTTGTCATTTGAAATTCTAAAAGGTAAATGCATACTAAATGATTTCGCAAACTATTTATATCTAAATCGCATGTATTATGGTAGAATTTTTTCTATTGAAAACATTTTCATACTGTTGTAATTTCGCATGTGTTGTATATGCTATTCGCATGTGAAAAAAATCAAAAAAGTTTGCCTTTCTCCTACTGTTGTAATTTCGCATTTGGTACATACAGTATTCGCATTTGGTACATTGTTTTCATGGATTTGACTCTGGTTACATACCATACAGCCGAGTATCTGTTACGACGAGAAGAAATACACAGACAACCAACGACTCAAAATATTTGCCTCGAATTTTGAAGACATGTTACATAGATATGAGGTAAAAAAACTTGAATCGGTTGACTTGGTGTTTATTCTGGTACTTCAAGGTGACCACTTCTATGTCTTGTGCTTCAACTTAAAATCCGGCAAAATTGAGCTGATTGACAATTCAGCGGCAGAACAAGATTTTGAAGAAAGATACAAGGGGCTTCCAGACACACTGGTAATACAAAAACTTATACATATACATGTTATATATTATGTAAAAGCTACTAACACAATGTTGCAATGCTACAGAGAAGGGTATTGGTTTTATACCTACAAAATGCTTTAAAACCAACACCGGCTATAGAAGAACTTGCAATCTCAGTGATAGAAAGAAAAAAGATGGATTGGAGGACGAAGAATAACGGCGTAGACTGTGGAGTGTTTACGATGCGTCACATGGAAACGTACAAAGGTGACCAAAAACCATGGGCGACAGGATTTGTGAATGAAGATGAAGTAAACAACAGACAGAAAGCACAACTTCATCTCCTAAGGACAAGATATCTCAGCAAAATCATCCTGTCAGAACACAACATCCATCGTCTTAAAATAATTAAAATGGCTAATGCTTTCGACAAAATGCCAGACAAAGAGAGGTATATGAAAGATCTGGATACAGAAATCCCAGAAAGGATGAAAATATATTTTGACAGGGGAAACTAAACTACATTTGATGATGTATTTATGTTACATATTTCAACTGTTACACCTGTTTCAAACTGCTTTAGTTCTCTTCTTAATATCGCATATATTGGTGTTTCTTAAATTGCCAATTTTGTTTTTATTTCGCATGTGTGTTGAATGAAAATCGCATGTTTCACATTGAATTCTTAAAAAATTGCGAAATACAAAGTCCATTACATAACAAAACGTGCAAATTTATTAGAACAAAACATACACAAAAAAAAAAAAAAGTTCATTCAAAAGATGAAAGAAACTCTATTTTCATCTTCATAGAGCATCTTAATACAGTTATTGCACCAGCCAACTCTTTCAACTGTTTCTCATCCCTCTCACCCAAATCCACCATAAACATAACTGCAATTTCTTTAAGACTACTCACTTGCATCTGGGATAACATGTTCAGAATTTCTTGTATTCTCTTCATGTTTTCCGTTACACGAGAAATGTTGGCCTCCAACATCTCTTGACAAGATTGATCCTCTTGAATCTGTTGCTGAATCCTTTTCCTCAAAACCTGCTTGATACTTGGTTCAGAAGAAGAAGAAGAGGATGTTGGTAGATCTGCCATTTTTTAATTGCATGTCTGCAATAGTGATGAAAACATAGAATATATAATAAAAAAAAATTATTGATATGAATTATTGAAATCAATTATTGAACTGAATTATTTGATTTCAATAATTGAAAGACACAATACAAAAATAAAAATAATTACTCATAAAAGAATGCGAAATCAAAAGCTGCAATTGATAAAACATCTTTAAAGTTTGCGAAATCTAGAATTACATTTGCGAAATTATATACCAAACTTTATTGTGTGCGAAATGAGTATATTTAAACATGCGAATTTATGCAACCTATCCATTCCTTTACTAGTCGGTTTATTTTAACACATCACATGCGATATATAAAAAACACATGCGATATAGTAACCCAACAATTAGTTCCAATAAAAACTTAACTTCTACCTCTGATTATAAATATAATAATAAAAAAAAATTAAAATAAAAAAACCCCCAAAACTTAACTAAATGACGATTCAAGAAATCTCTGCAAAAATGGCCGTTCTATGTTGAATCAATCAATGAAACCCCCGCAATCGAAATCGTTCTGTGTTGAATCAATCAATGAAACCCCCGCAATCGAAATTGATAAAGAAGAATACTTATATAGAACGGTTATGAAACGAACACCAAAATTGATGGGATTCAATGATTAGCTGTCGTAAAAATGATAGAATAGAATGTCTGATATACCCTTATTTGTTAAAATTGAATCAGGACACGTGTATGGCTGTAGTTGTAGCGTACATAATGTACGATAGTGGGATTTGTATCATACTCTTTACCTATATATATATATATATTTATATATATATATATATATATATATATATATAGGGGATAGTTTAAATGAAAAGCCTAAATAAAATACAAAAAAAATCAATTTTTTTATTAAAATCGCTAGTTTTTTACATAAAAAAACTTTTTTTCAAAAAAAAAAAATTTGTTTTGCACATGTGTAATAATTCACATGTGGACTATTACACATTTGCACTACAAAAAAAAAATTTTTTTGAAATTTTTTTTATATAATTTAAGTAGCGAAAATTGGTATGCAAAAAAAAAAAATTGGAATGTTTTTTAAGCCTTTTTAGTTAGTTTTCGCGATATAATTAGTGGTTTTCATTGAACCTTCCCATATATATATATATATATATATATATATATATATATATATATAGAGAGAGAGAGAGAGAGAGAAAGGTTAACATACTTCACGGCTTATCATACTTCACGTAGAAGACAATGGTAACCGTTGGATCAGGGGTATAATCACGCATGGAACATATAATCACGCATGGGACCACATAATCACGCATGGGATCCAAAATCACGCACGTTATTTTGGTCAAAAAAATAATTACGCATGTTATATATTTCGTGAAGTACGTTAATGTATGTTAAGGCGTGAAGAGAGAAAGGTTAACATACTTCACGACTTATCATACTTCACGTAGGAGACAATGGTAACCGTTGGATCAGGGGTATAATCACGCATGGAACGTATAATCACGCATGGGACCACATAATCACGCATGGGACCACATAATCACGCATGGGATCCAAAATCACGCACGTTATTTTGGTCAAAAAAATAATTACGCATGTTATATATTTCGTGAAGTACGTTAATGTACGTTAAGGCGTGAAGTACATTATACTTTCTATATATATATATATATATATATATATATATATAGGAGAAGGATCCGTTAGGAACCACCCTTTATTGCGAGAACCGCGAGAACCAATTTGAACTCAACCAAAAAATACCTAAAAAACATCCCAATTTTTTTTTTTACTATTTTTTTGGAAAAATCGCTATATTTCGTCAATAATAAAAAAATTCAAAAAAAAAATATTTTTTCGAGTAACAGTTATCCATGCACATGTGCATTTGTATCATTTCTTTGACAAATTCCGTAATTCATTACAAATATCAGACAATTGCACTTTCATTAACACTACCATTCATAATACACTACTTTTTACATTAACTACAATAGAAATGCACATGTGCATCTATATGTATGAACTTGTTATAACATTAACAACACTAGAAATGCACATGTGCATCTATATATATAAACATGTTATAACGTGTTTTAGTACACCACTTTGAATACACCTTCTCTTTCATCTATCATACCGTCCATACTACACTACCATTACCTCCTACCATCCGTAATACAATACCATTGCTTTTTACCATTCATAATACAATATTATTACCAATATTTCACTTTATTATATGTACATCAACACCTTTTATACCATCCAAACAACATATTACATCATAAAGTGACAAATATAATCAAACCATCAACCGCTAGATATAACTAACCAAAACACATGTATATGGGCCTACTTCATCATTTAAAATCACAAACTTTTTGTACAAAACACCTTATTTTATGTTGATACATATAGATGCACATGTGCATTTCTAATATTGGTAATGTAAAAAGTAGTGTATTACATATGGTAGTGTAAATGAAAGTACGCTTTTCTATTACTGGTAATATATTATGGAATTTGTCCAATAAATGATACATATGCACATGTGCATCCATAACTGTTACTCGAAAAAAAAAACGTTTTTTTTGGTAACAAAATATAGCTATTTTTATTAGAAAAATATTAAAAAAAAATTGTTGGTTTTTTGGATTTTTTTAGGTTTTTTTTTGTGTTCACATTGGTTCTCGCGGTTCTCGCAATAAGGGTGCTTCTCAAGTGAACCTTACCCTATATATCTATATATATATATATATATATATGTTATATAATAAATGAAAGTTTTTTGGGCTGACGTGTCACTTGATTAGGGCATCCTCAATCTCATTTTCCCGCCCAACAGTACCAAACTTCCATCCCATTCTCTTCTCCTTCACTTCCCTTCTTTTGTACTCCTCTTCTCTTCTCTCTTCATCGAAACCCCAGCTGTATGAAATTCTCTTTTTTCTTAGTTGTTCTACGATTCAAACCCTAAATCGATTCAAACCCTATGAAATCTTCTCCTTCTCTTGTCGTCGAGCAATTGAATGGTCGAAGAAAATACTAGGCGTCTCTGCTTTTAGTTTACTCTCAAAACCATAGATCAACAAGTGCAAGTTCGTGTTCTTCACTCTTATATTCATCAATCAAGAACATAGGTATGTTTATCCCTTCTGATTTTGATGTTTTTATTATGTGATTCCAATCATAACAGTCCTGTTTTTGGTTTTTGTTTTTGATTGTAAAAACCCTAAATGGTCAATGTTTACAAATGGTGGTTATTTCTTATTGTTGTTGTTGTTGCTGTGTTTTGATTTGAACATTGAAGAAGAATGAAGGTGTGTTGTTGTTTGTTGATTTGACAGTGGTCGTAGATGAAGGGGATTCATCTTAATCACAGGTATGTTCTTCCTTCTTGATCTTTGATTTTTTTTGTTATCTAATTTGAATCTTATTAATCCTTTTTTTGTCCCCAAAACCCTAAATACTCAATGTCTTCATACGGTTTGATTGAAGTGGTGATTCTTTGTTTCATAGTGCTCCATGTTCTCCTATTCTTATTTTTCCGTTTTCTAGAAGTTTATTCCTAATCACTATTTGGTGCCCTATTTTAAAAGAAGTTTTGGTTTATTTTAGATATGCACAGCTGCAGCTTAATCTGCCATTGGAGGACACGTTAATGGTTCTGATCAAAGATAGAAAAGGTAACATTTTAGTTCCGAAATGACTTTTAAGTTTTTGAGATTTGTTTGCTTGCTACAGACTACAGTAGATTTCATTGGTGTATTTGTTTCTTAACTTTGTATTATGTGTGAATTATGATTGAGTTGTGTGTTCTTCAAGTTTTGATGGAGAAATGATTGGTTGCAGCTTGTCGATATTATTTTTAAATGTTTTGATCCATTAGTAATCAAATGTGTTGAATAACCTGTGATATCTCTTTTGCTACAGGGTGCCCCTGATAAATGGAGATTGGTGAGGGCTCATGGTACTGCTGTTGGGCTTTCCACTGAAGATGACATAGGAAACAGTGAAGTTGGACATAATGCTCTTGGTGCTGGAAGGATATATGCTCAAGGGTGATCTTGCTTCCTGATGTGTGTAAAATGCAACATATAAATTACATCAAATGAGGCATAAAACTAACCCTTTTTAGTACTGATGTTGGAAAAAGTGTGCTTTTGTCTTCCTTTTCTATTTTCAGGATAAAATGAGCGTAAACGAACAAAAGGAGCAAACATGCAGCAAAATCTAACATAATTACAAGAAAATGAACAAACATGGCATGCCCGACCCCTTGACAGCATCTTTCCAAGCAAAAACAAGAAAACAGAAGGCTGACCACGGCCCCGTGCCCAGCGGACACGAGGGCGTGGCCAGATGTCTGCAGAAAGGACAAAGCTATAGAAGCTTCTATTCCCAACACGGGGGCGTGCCCAGCTCGATACGGGGCGTGGTCAACACTAAGATTCGCAGAATCCAAGTAAATCTTGATAGTACAGATACGCTTCTGCACACGGGGCTGTGCCCAGCGGACACGGGGGCGTGTGGAGCTAATGCAGACAAAGCGCAATTAATGAAGAAAGAGAAAGTGGATGGACACGGTGCCGTGCCCAATGGACACAGGGCCGTGTCCGGGCTTCTATGCAGACTATAAATAGAGGTGCTTGGTTCACTTCAAAGGCATCCCTTGGCAAACCACCTCTCTCCCACTTCACCCACACTCCACCACCACTATAACCCACATCCACCACCATCATCCATCATCCATCATAGAGTGTGTGTAATAGTCTCGGGATCCAAGATTGATAGTAAGAGTTCTTGACAATCAAAGGCCATGTTTGCCTAAGTCTCTTAGATCACTTGGTGAATACAAGCATTTAGTGTAATACTTTTGATTTTTATTCTTTTCGCACTTTTTATTTGGTTTTGTATTAATGACTTTAATAACTAGCTTCTTATGTTGTTGAAGGTGAAACTTCCTTATCATTTGTCCGTGGTGTCTTGGCGTTATTTTACTGTCTATATAAAATAAAAGATTTACACCATTCATATCTCTACGGTATATATAGAGATATGTTAGCTACCTGGTCGGGGGTTAAGGGAATGGTTTGGTAAGGTTCTTGCCTTGTTCAGTGTATAGATCCTGCAAGGACCTGGGTCAAGCTTACTAGGATCTCCTTCAATACCCACTGGTATTGGATGGTGGGGATGCGAATGGTTTGATCCCCTCATATGTAAACTACTATTAATACATTAACCCGGCTACTTGGGATTGTATCCCTGCTGACTCAAACCACTTAGCCGAGGGTAACGTCACCCTCAAAAAAGGGGCGTACCACATTACGCATTAATAACTTAATTAATTATCTTTCAATATTCCGACCCTTTAGGATTGTATCCTTGCTGACTCAAACTACTGGGTTGAGGGTAACGTCACCTTCAAAAGAGGGGCCTACTGATTTGCACAAAATGCAACATATAAATTACATTAATTGTGGCATAAAACTAACCCTTTTTTAGTACTAATGTTGGAAAAAGTGTGTTTTTGTCTTCCTTTTATATTTTCAGGATTAAACGAGCTCAAATGAACAAAAGAAGCAAAAAGGCAGCTAAATCTGACATAAATACAAGAAAAGGAACAAACGTGGCATGCCCGACCTCCCGACAGCATCTTCCCAAGAAAAACAAGAGAACAGAAGGCTGAACACGCCCCGTGCTCAGTGAGCACGGGGGCGTGCCCAAGTGTCAGCAGATAAGACAAAGTTGTGGAAGCTTCTATCGCCCACCACGGGGCCGTGCTCAGCGGACACGAGGCCGTGGTCAACTAAAAGATTCACAGAATCTAGGCAAATCTTGATAGTACAGATACGCTTATGCACACGGGGTCGTGCTCAGCGGACACGGGGGCATGGTCAACTAATGCAGACAAACTGCAATTAATGACGAAAGAGAGAAGGATGGACACGAGGCCATGCCCAATGGACACGGGGCCGTGCCCGAGCATCTGTTCAGCCTATAAATAGGAGTGCTTGGATCACTTGCAACTCATCCCTTCGCACACCACCTCTCTCACACTTCACCCACCACCCACCACCAACACAACACCATCATCCACCACCATCATCCATTGTCCATCATAGAGTGTGTGAGTCGTCTCGGGATCCAAGATTGATCGTAAGAGCTCTTGACAATCAAAGGCCATGATTGCCTAAGTCTCTTACATCACTTGTTGAAGACAAGTGTTTAATGTAATACTTTTTATTTTTAATCTTTTCGCACTTTTTATTTGGTTATGTATTAATGACTTTAATAACTAGTTTCTTATGTTGAAGGTAATTCTTCCTTATCGTTTGTCCGTGGTGTCTTGGCATTATTTTACTGTCTATATAAAATAAAAGATTTTCACCATTCATATCTCCACAGTCTATATGGAGATATGTTGGCTACCTGGTCGGGGGTTAAGGGAACGGTTTGGTAAGAGTCTTGCCATTGTTCAGTGTATAGATCCTGCAAAGGACCCGGGTCAAATTTAGTAGGACCGCCTTCAATACCCATTGGTATTGGATGGCGGGGGTCCAAACTCTTTGATCCCCTCATAAGTTAAACTACTATTAAAACTTTAACCCGGCTACTTAGGACTGTATCCTTGCTGACTCAGACTACTTAGCCGAGGGTAACGTCACCTCCAAAAGAGGGGCCTACCACAATATGCATTAATAACTTAATTAATTATCTTTCAATAATCCGACCCTTTAGGATTGTATCCTTGCTGACTCAAATTACTGGGTTGAGGGTAACGTCACCTTCAAAAGAGGGGCCTACTACAATAACTAAGATAATCTCTTAAAAAGTGCAAAAGTGCAGAAATAATCAAAGGTTACACTACACACGAGTCGGATCCAAGTGATTCATCTTGTCTATCTGTTTTATTTTTATTTTATTTTTCAGCATTTTAGTTAGTTTTATTTTTCTAGTTTAAAAACCTTTTTTCTAACTTTTGATTTGATTAGACGTTGAGGATAAACCGGTACTAAAAGCTCTTGTGTCCTTAGACGACCTCGGTATCTTACCAACACTATACTACGTCCATGATGGGTGCACTTGCCCATATGTGTGTTTAGTGTTAGTAAATATCGTTTTTTATAAATTTAAAACTTGGCTAAAAAGTGTAAAAGAGCTTAAAATATACACCTAAAATATATAGCACCACGCACACATCAAGTTTTTGGCGTGCCGAGGACACAAGGATTTTAAGAAAGCTTAAAATCGACGGCCTAATCAGTTTTCCAAAACTTTTTCAAAACGCGCGCACATTTTTCTGCATTTTAGTTTAGTTTGCATTTACAGTAGCCTGAACACGGGGCCGTGTTCATTGAACACGGGGCCGTGCTGCATAATTTTCATAAAATACCCAGATACAGAGTCTGAACACGGGGTCGTGCTCACTGAACACGCCCCCGTGCTGCACAAAACTAGTAACTTCTATTTCAAACGCCCAGATACAGACCCTGAACACGGGCCGTGTCCACTGAACACGGGGCCGTGTCCAACTTCTGTTTTCGTTTTTATTTTTGTTTTCTGGTCCCGAGATTCTGTTGTGGTCTGCTGAGTGATTCTTATGGATCAATACTCAGGAGGCTACAACTACACCTATGAGGAGGATGATTATAGGGGAGACTATTACACTAATTGTGGTAACCCGCACTCGGTTCAATATTACGACTCATTCCAACCATCCACTTCATACACCTACTATGAGGAGCCCAGGTACGAACCATCGACTTCATATACATCCTATGAAGACAAAAGGTATGAACCTTCTCCCTCATACTCATATTTTGATGAACCAAGGTATGAGCCTTCATACTCATACATTGAGGAACCAAGATAAGAGCCACCACCTTCATATGCTTATTATGAGGAACCATGGCGTGAACAACCCACCTCATATGAGTATTATGAAGAACAAAATTACGACTCTTATCCATCATACACTTACAATGAAGAACAATGGTATGAACCATCTACTTCATATGAGTACTATGAGGAACCAAGGATCGAACAAACGGAATCAAGCTTTGAAAATCCCGATCCTTACTCTATCAGCGAAGTGACCGATAGGATATTAGAACACCTTAAAACTATCGAGCGCTACATAAAAGAATCTCGTGCAAGGGAAGAGGAGTCCCGCGCAAGAGAAGAATTAAATAAAGAAGAGATAGTTGAAGAGGTAAAAATGGAAGAACAAATAAGTGAAAAACCGACACATGAGTTAAACAACAAAAAAGGTGAGTCCGACAACGTTAAAATCCAAGAAAAGTCTAATTTTGAAGAAATTAATCTCTTGTCACCTTCTTTTGAAAATCATTGTTTAATACCCACTCATGCTAAGTTTTTAAAAGAGTTAAACACTAACGCTAAAATTAACGAAATGGTAAGTATTAAGTTAACTAACGATCAAACTTCGCAAATAAAAGAAGACCCATTTGAAATTAACATTACACCGGTTCTATGTTTTTTTCAAAATTCCTTTATTAGTAATGTCACGATTGATAAAGATCTTTGTGTTAACATAATGCCTGATGTGCGTGAAGTGTGATATATATTAGGTGTATATTTTAAGCCTTTTTTACACTTTTTAGCCAAGTTTTAAATTTATAAAACACGATATTTACTAACACTAAACACACATATGGGCAAGTGCACCCATCGTGGACGTAGTATAGTGTTGGTAAGATACCGAGGTTGTCCAAGGACACAAGAGCTTTTTGTACCGGTTTATCCTCAGCGTCTAATCAAATAAAAAATTAGAAAAAAGGTTTTTAAAGGAGAAATATAAAACTAGCTAAAATGCTGAAAATAAAAATAAAAGTAAAAACAGATAGACAAGATGAATCACTTGGATCCGACTCGTGTGTAGTGTAACCTTTGATTATTTCCTCACTTTTGCACATTTTAAGAGATTATCTTAGTTATTGTAGTAGGCCCCTCTTTTGAAGGCGACGTTACCCTCAACCCAGTAGTTTGAGTCAGGAAGGATACAATGCTAAAGGGTCACATTATTGAAAGATAATTAATTAAGTTATTAATGTATAATGTGGTAGGCCCCTCTTTTGAAGGCGACGTTACCCTGGGCTAAGTAGTCTGAGTCAGCAGGGATACAATCCTAAGTAGCCGGGTTAAAGTTTTAATAGTAGTTTAACTTATGAGGGGGTCAAAGAGGTCCTACTAAATTTGACCCAGGTCCTTTGTAGGATCTATACACTGAACAATGGCAAGACTCTTACCAAACCATTCCCTTAACCCCCGACCAGGTAGCCAACATATCTCCATATAGACCGTGGAGATATGAATGGTGAAAATCTTTTATTTTATATAGATAGTAAAATAATGCCAAGACACCACGGACAAACGATAAGGAAGAATCACCTTCAACATAAGAAACTAATTATTAAAGTCATTAATACATAACCAAATAAAAAGTGCGAAAAGATTAAAAATATAAAGTATTACACTAAACACTTGTCTTCACCAAGTGATGTAAGAGACTTAGGCAAACATGGCCTTTGATTGTCAAGAACTCTTACGATCAATCTTGGATCCCGAGACGACTCACACACTCTATGATGGACAATGGATGATGGTGGTGGATGATGGTGTTGTGATGCTGGTGGGTGAAGTGTGAGAGAGGTGGTGTGCTAAGGGATGAGTTGCAAGTGAACCAAGCACTCCTATTTATAGGCTGAACAGAAGCTCGGGCACTGCCCCGTGTCCATCCTTCTCTCTTTCTTCATTAATTGCAGTTTGTCTGCATTAGTTGACCACGCCCCCGTGTCCATTGAGCATGACCCCGTGTGCAGAAGCATATCTGCACTATCAAGATTTGCCTGGATTCTGCGAATCTTATAGTTGACCACGGCCCCGTGTCCGCGGAGCACGACCCCGTGGTGGGCGATGGAAGCTTCTACAACTTTGTCTTTTCTGCTGACACTTGGGCACGCCCCCGTGCTCACTGAGCACGGGGCGTGTTCAGCCTTCTGTTCTCTTGTTTTGCTTGGGAAGATGCTGTCAGGGGGTCGGGCATGCCACGTTTGTTCCTTTTCTTGTATTTGTGTTAGATTTAGCTGCCTTTTTGCTTCTTTTGTTTATTTGAGCTCATTTAATCCTGAAAATACAAAAGGAAGACAAAAACACACTTTTTCCAACATTAGTACTAAAAAAGGGTTAGTTTTATGCCACAATTGATGTAATTTATATGTTGCATTTTGTGCACATCAAATACCCCCACATTTGAATCTTTGCTTGTCCTCAAGCAAAACTCTTTATAATGTGGCTTTACACTCCCAAATGGAATGGGTAGAAGAGAAGGTTTTTGGGCTTGTCATAGAGTGTCGGGATTTCCAAGATTCATTATTAAGTTTTATTTTTATTTATTTACAGTCCTATTCGTCATGATTTATTAAAATGTTTCATAAATAAATTACTTATTAGGGCATAACATGCCTTTTTTAAAATTCCATTTATATACAAGCTCACATACCTCACGGGAGATCACTCAACACTCGGACGAAGGTGTATTTTTAGTGAATCACTCGAGAGCGGCATGGAACTTACTCCTACCATATGCTTGCCAAGTAATCAATCCTCCTCCTTTTTAACAATAGACCTTTGTAAATATCAAGAGGACTTTTTGGGTGAAGGGTTAGGCTTGGGCTAAGGGTGGGTGGTTGGTGTTGGTGCATGTTTTGTGACAACAACTTAGATTTTGTCTTTGGATATCTTGTAATTAGAAAAACGAAAAACAGTTAGCAGGTTTAGCTTTGTAATAGTGAATTAAGAGTGATTGGGCTAAACCAAACCCAAATATGGGGAGTGGTTTGCGAATTGGGTCTTGCCCAAGACCTAGCCCATATGCAAAGCTTTGTCCTATATAAATAAAGCTTAGTATTAGGGTTTAGGTTAATCTTCTAATCACCTTAATCATCTTGGAGATAATTCGTGAAAGAGAAAGGCTTGGACGAATTAGGATCTTGATTGATTGTAATCGTTTGAAGATAATCAATAAAGATCGGGTTTAAAGGAATTTCGGTTTTCTACACTTTTTTGTGA